>NW_022261983.1:3855622-3875622 GCF_002021735.2 Oncorhynchus kisutch | reverse complement strand
CTCTGGAGCTCTGTCAGAGTGACCATCGGGTTCTTGGTCACCTCCATTACCAAGGCCCTTCTCCCTCGATTGCTCAGTTTGGCCGGGCACCCAGCTCTAGGAAGAGTCTTGGTGGTTCCAAACTTCTTCCATTTAAAAATGGAGGCCATTGTGTTCCTGGAGACCTTCAATACTGCAGAATCTTTTTAGGTATCCTTCCCCAGACCTGTGCCTCGACACAATCCTGTCTCTGAGCTCTACGGACAATTCCTTCGACCTCATGGCTTGGTTTTTGCTCTGACGTGCACTGTCAACTGGGGGACCTTATATAGACAGGTGTGTGCCTTTTCAAATCATGTTAAATCAATTGAATCTACCACAGGTGGAATCCAATCAAGTTGTAGAAACATCTCAAGGATGATCAATGGAAACAGGATGCACCTTGAGCTCAATAGCAAAGGGTCTGAATAAGGCATTATATAAATAAGGCATTTCTGTTTAAAAATATATATATATAAATATAAAAAAATATATAAATTCTAAAAACCTGTTTTCACTTTCTCATTATGGGCTATTGTGTTTAGATTGATGAGGAAAACGTTTATTTAATCCATTTTAGAATAAGGCTGTGTAACAAAATGTGGAAAAAGGGAAGGTGTCTGAATATTTTCCGACTGCACTGTACAACGGCCCATAGGGCTCTTGTCAATAGTGCAATATATGGTAGGTATAGTAGGGGGTCATTTGGGACACTCATTCTGGTAAATACCCATTGATTTTGTGTTCCGTCTGAGGGCTGAGACACAGGGACAAGCAGTGGAAAGTGCTTACGATCCCTATCTGCACTAAGAGGCTGAAAGCCACACAGCTTGTCCTCATTACCATATCGACAGGCCTTTGTGCCACTTTCTGATCCTTTGTTGCCACTTTTAGGCCTAGTGTTACGGAAGATGGGGACATATTTTTTGCAATTTTTTAAATAATATTACATCTGTAGGCATTACTTCCCCTCTGTCTCCTCTTACCTTCTTTATTTCTTCCCTCTCTGTGTCCCCATCTTCTCTCTCTCTCTCTCTCTCTCTTTCAACCTGTGAAGGATTGAAACAACTGGCTGCTCTTCTCTAGGGAACATGAATTCCTGACTGTTCTCCCACTTCACATGACTCCTTTATATCTGCCCAGAGTGCCGGGCCAGACACAACTTTATGAGAGGAAATAACTCTCCGACATGTGGCATTCCTAACATACCCGGCTTCACCGTTCTGTCACAGTGCTGTACTGTACCGATGTAGCTACCTCATCAGGATAGCTGAAGGATCCAGTGTGGGTTGATAATGGGTTGAACAACAAGGGATTCACCTGAACTTGTCTAAAAAGAAAAGCTAGTTTTCGTTGCAAAAAGTGTTCCGTTGAAAATACTTTTGCTTCGGTTTTCTGCAGTGTGCATGAATGAATACACCCCATATCTTTGGGGGTATTTTAGGCTAAACTATAAGCTGTAGCTGCTAGAGGAACTGTGATTACATGCTTGTATTCCCTTCACATGACCAAATCTATGGGACTATTCATTGTTCAATATAGTCCCCCGGCCTTTTGTATTTGGCTATTTAACCGGCACATTGACAGAGAATGTCCTCCTCTGCCATGTTTGTTTACTCTGTAACTCAGAATCAGCCACAAAGTCTATCATGAATTTATTTTCTTCCCTAAAAGTCTAAGAAAGGATCACCTCCTTTCAGAGTTCATTCCATCGCTGCCACGTTGAAAACCGCTCGTCCCCTGTAGGTAAGCCTAACAGAACATACAGGATCCCAGTATTAGAAGAGAGAGAGAGAGCACTTCTCAGTCCTCTATGTTCTTGTTTCCTGGTGTTGTTTTCCGTTGGCTGTGACATCGTAACCTAGCTACAGTAGCTGAGCATCCAGCTATGGATGGATGTTGGAGACCAGGTTTGTTGAGGAAGCCTGCGTTGTGCTCCGTATCCAATATTGGGATTATGATTATCCCTGAGTTGGAGGTGTAACTCGGGGGGGGGGCTACACTACCGTAGGCTGAACCTGAGTGATGCTTCTCCAGGGATGAACTCTTCCCAGGCTGCAATGGGCTTCATGCTAGCAGTTAGAGGAGAGACAGGAGACACCATGAGGCTAGCCTGGTTCCACATCTGTGCTGTCTTGCCAACTCCAATGGTCATTGCCGGCCAAAGGAGTTAGCAAGACAGCTCAAACAGAGATGGAACCAGGCTAGCCTCAGGGTGTCTCCTGTCTCTCCTCTAACTGCTAGCATGAAGCCCATTGCAGCCTGGGAAGAGTTCATCCCTGGAGAAGCATCACTCAGGTTCAGCCTACGGTAGTGTAGCCCCCCCCCGAGTTACACCTCCAACTCAGGGATAATCATAATCCCAATATTGGATACGGAGCACAACGCAGGCTTCCTCAACAAACCTGGTCTCAAATGACAGCCTATTTCCAATGGGCCCTGGTCAAAAGTAGCACCCTATATAGTGAATAGGCTGCCAATTGGGACACACCCCTAGAATCAACCTAATGTGACCTATTCTTGTTTGTGTGAACCTTAAAAAAAGAATGAAAGAAAATATATATATATTTTAAATCTTATTTTATTTGTCACATACATATGGTTAGCAGATGTTAATGCGAGTGTAGCAAAATGATTGTGCTTCTAGATCCGACAATGCAGTAGTAACCAACGAGTAATCTAACCTAACAATTCCACAACTGCTACCTTATACACACAAGTGTATATATATATAGAGAGAGTGTGTATCCCAAATGGCACCCTATTCCCTGTGTAGTGCACTACTTTGGTCAAATGTAGTGCACTAAGTAGGGAATACAAAGTAGTGCACTAAATAGGAAATGTATTGCCATTTGGGACGTACATTTGTCTGCACAGTCTGGCACATCCCCAGCTGATATATTCAAAATGAAGACATTTTAATAACCTTTACTGCAGTGGACTAAATCAGGGTCCCACATAGTGTTTCTTGGTAGTCTTAAACAAAAGTATACACCTCATACACATGGATATGGACCTTAAAAAAGAAGACACCTGTACCATGTCAGATAAAGAGTTGAAATGTATTACATTTTGAGTTTTCATTCCAATATTACACTTTATATTCATCACAGAAGACTGAATTATAACAAAAAAGTTTTTCAACAAAACACCAGAAATGTAAAAAATAAAATAATTAAATGATGAAGAATATGAATAGCATTCCACCCATGAGGCCACTGGGCCATTTGACTGCACGAAGGAGCTACACCTGTTCTAAAATGCACATCTGTTAGTAAAGAGCACATCAGTAATCAGATGATGGGATAGTTGTTGTTAGCGCTGTAGCTGCAGGAGAAAAAAGACTAGTGCTCACAAAGCTGTGTTTTAGTAGCCTACATTCATCTATTACATGGCCTTGTGGAAAATAGTAGTGAAATATTTAAATCATTGTGGGATATTATTTAAAGCAAGGCAGTCAAATGTTCAAGTCATTATAAAACCAAACATATTTTACCTACACAATATAGTAGCCTAGCTAGGGCTGCAAAGCTACCGGTAGTTTACCAAAGTTACTGGAATCTTCAGTCAATTTGATCATTAACAGAAAATCTATAGCAATCTATCGTAACTTTGGTATGTAAAAAACGTATTCATACATGATATTGTTTTTGTTATATCTGTGTCCATATTGCCCATGAGTGTCTAGTAGATAGAACATATGGTTCAAGAGAAAATAGCCGAGTTAATGGAAAAAGTATCTAATCAACAATTACATTATTTTCAAATAACTCTGCAACTTGTCCAACTATTTCATTTTTTCACAACTGCCTAACATTGACAACAAAAACATCTTGACATAGTAAAATAAATAAAAGTGTGCAAAGAAATAGAGGAGGGCCAGAGATAACTACAGACACATGTGGTGAGGCCAGAGAGGGCCAGAGATAACTACAGACACATGTGGTGAGGCCAGAGATAACTACAGACACATGTGGTGAGGCCAGAGAGGGCCAGCGATAACTACAGACACATGTGGTGAGGCCAGAGATAACTACAGACACATGTGGTGAGGCCAGAGAGGGCCAGCGATAACTACAGACACATGTGGTGAGGCCAGAGAGGGCCAGCGATAACTACAGACACATGTGGTGAGGCCAGAGAGGGCCAGCGATAACTACAGACACATGTGGTGAGGCCAGAGAGGGCCAGCGATAACTACAGACACATGTGGTGAGGCCAGAGAGGGCCAGAGATAACTACAGACACATGTGGTGAGGCCAGAGAGGGCCAGCGATAACTACAGACACATGTGGTGAGGCCAGAGATAACTACAGACACATGTGGTGAGGCCAGAGAGGGCCAGCGATAACTACAGACACATGTGGTGAGGCCAGAGAGGGCCAGCAATAACTACAGACACATGTGGTGAGGCCAGAGAGGGCCAGCGTTAACTACAGACACATGTGGTGAGGCCAGAGAGGGCCAGAGATAACTACAGACACATGTGGTGAGGCCAGAGATAACTACAGACACATGTGGTGAGGCCAGAGAGGGCCAGCAATAACTACAGACACATGTGGTTAGGCCAGAGAGGGCCAGCGATAACTACAGACACATGTGGTGAGGCCAGAGAGGGCCAGCGATAACTACAGACACATGTGGTGAGGCCAGAGAGGGCCAGCGATAACTACAGACACATGTGGTGAGGCCAGAGAGGGCCAGCGATAACCACAGACACATGTGGTGAGGCCAGAGAGGGCCAGCGATAACTACAGACACATGTGGTGAGGCCAGAGAGGGCCAGCGATAACCACAGACACATGTGGTGAGGCCAGAGAGGGCCAGCGATAACTACAGACACATGTGGTGAGGCCAGAGAGGGCCAGCGATAACTACAGACACATGTGGTGAGGCCAGAGAGGGCCAGAGATAACTACAGACACATGTGGTGAGGCCAGAGAGGGCCAGCGATAACTACAGACACATGTGGTGAGGCCAGAGATAACTACAGACACATGTGGTGAGGCCAGAGAGGGCCAGCGATAACTACAGACACATGTGGTGAGGCCAGAGAGGGCCAGCAATAACTACAGACACATGTGGTGAGGCCAGAGAGGGCCAGCGTTAACTACAGACACATGTGGTGAGGCCAGAGAGGGCCAGAGATAACTACAGACACATGTGGTGAGGCCAGAGATAACTACAGACACATGTGGTGAGGCCAGAGAGGGCCAGCAATAACTACAGACACATGTGGTTAGGCCAGAGAGGGCCAGCGATAACTACAGACACATGTGGTGAGGCCAGAGAGGGCCAGCGATAACTACAGACACATGTGGTGAGGCCAGAGAGGGCCAGCGATAACTACAGACACATGTGGTGAGGCCAGAGAGGGCCAGCGATAACCACAGACACATGTGGTGAGGCCAGAGAGGGCCAGCGATAACTACAGACACATGTGGTGAGGCCAGAGAGGGCCAGCGATAACCACAGACACATGTGGTGAGGCCAGAGAGGGCCAGCGATAACTACAGACACATGTGGTGAGGCCAGAGAGGGCCAGCGATAACTACAGACACATGTGGTGAGGCCAGAGAGGGCCAGAGATAACTACAGACACATGTGGTGAGGCCAGAGAGGGCCAGCGATAACTACAGACACATGTGGTGAGGCCAGAGATAACTACATACACATGTGGTGAGACCAGAGAGGGCCAGAGATAACTACAGACACATGTGGTGAGGCCAGAGAGGGCCAGCGATAACTACAGACACATGTGGTGTGGCCAGAGAGGGCCAGCGAAAACTACAGACACATGTGGTGAGGCCAGAGAGGGCCAGCGATAACTACAGACACATGTGGTGAGGCCAGAGAGGGCCAGCGATAACTACAGACACATGTGGTGAGGCCAGAGAGGGCCAGCGATAACTACAGACACATGTGGTGAGGCCAGAGAGGGCCAGCGATAACTACAGACACATGTGGTGAGGCCAGAGAGGGCCAGCGATAACTACAGACACATGTGGTGAGGCCAGAGAGGGCCAGCGATAACTACAGACACATGTGGTGAGGCGAGAGAGGGCCAGCGATAACTACAGACACATGTGGTGAGGCCAGAGAGGGCCAGCGATAACTACAGACACATGTGGTGAGGCCAGAGAGGGCCAGCGATAACTACAGACACATGTGGTGAGGCCAGAGAGGGCCAGAGATAACTACAGACACATGTGGTGAGGCCAGACAGGGCCAGCGATAACTACAGACACATGTGGTGAGGCCAGAGAGGGCCAGCGATAACTACAGACACATGTGGTGAGGCCAGAGAGGGCCAGAGATAACTACAGACACATGTGGTGAGGCCAGAGAGGGCCAGCAATAACTACAGACACATGTGGTGAGGCCAGAGAGGGCCAGCGATAACTACAGACACATGTGGTGAGGCCAGAGAGGGCCAGCGATAACTACAGACACATGTGGTGAGGCCAGAGAGGGCCAGCGATAACTACAGACACATGTGGTGAGGCCAGAGAGGGCCAGCGATAACTACAGACACACGTGGTGAGGCCAGAGAGGGCCAGCGATAACCACAGACACATGTGATACCAAAAATGGTAATATGTCTTGTAATAGATTACATAAAATCATTGTAAGATATCAAAATTCAGGTAGTTTACTGGTAAACTTCAAACGTTTCCAGTTATATACCCACCCTTTGCCACCCTAAGCCGAGCAAGCAGTGACAACAGCATACAGTAGGCCTAGCTACTGGAATTCATGGACATATAAATAATATGCAGTACGTTACTGACATACTCCAACTGAACTTGTGATTCCAGGGAGCCCTCTAAGACGATTGTGGAAGGATCCCAAAAGCCCAGTATAATTCTGCAGCTTTACGGCAGGTCTTCACAGCGATCCCAGCTCTTTTGTTCTGAGCCATCATTGACTGAGCACCACTCTGTCTGTGGAGAGTTCAACTCTGGAGATCTGGGATGAATATGCTCCGACTACCAGTCAATTAAGGATAAAGAAAAACAGAGATGGTTCTAAAACAGCCGTGGGCCTGTGGAACAAACCAGAGAATATACTGTAGCCATAGTAACAACGCTTTCATAGATGTTGATTCACACTTTGTGGGTCAATGTACTGCTGTTTGTCACAAATGTATGAAGATATACTAAACATTAAACACATACAGTAAAACAGGATATGAATAGACGACTGAACCCCTTTCAACAACAAGTTGTGTCTGTCGATGCTCAAAGACCTATCAATAGTGACATTGGGTTTAGAGTGTGTATTGTGGTAACTACACTGTAGTAGTACAGTGATATTCCTGTCTAGGAAGTAGACCATGATCCTTTGTGGTGTTGTGTTATTATGTGTTAACCGTATGTTGATTTGTGCCCTACACCAGCATAGTGTAAAAGACCAAGCCCTGGGTGATTACCCAGACGTAGAGGACCCATATTTCAGGCCCTGATCCCCCTCTCACACAGGACCACCCACAGGGCGGCTGGAGCACTGGGACACACTGGCAGCACACACACATACAGTACATACAGACATACAGGGACTTGTACAAGTATGAACACACACAGCAATTTATACAGTATATGAGAGAGAGAGAGAGAGAGAGAGAGAGAGAGAGAGAGAGAGAGAGAGAGAGAATTCTCTCCCTGGTCTGAAATGTACGTTGACAGAAACTCGGTCTGAGTGCAAGACAGACAGCCTGCATGGTGCCTGGGGTACACTTTCATCCACAGCATAGGAGAGGAGAGAGGAGATCCCAGGAGAGGAAGGAATATGATGATGAGAGAGGGGGAGGAGAGAGGATGTGAGAAGAGAGGGAGAGAGTAGAGGAGGAGATGATGGGAGGAGAGAGGATAAGAGAGGGGAGGAGTTGGGAGTGGAGGATGGGAGACGTAGATGAGAGGAGACGGGAGGATAGAAGAGATGAGATGAAGAGGATATAGGAGTCTGGAGGAGCGGACAGGAGTGGAGGGAAGTGTAGAAGAGAGAGAAGAGGAGGAGAGGATGGTGCTGCAGAGCAAAGATTCTCCGTAATCCTCATCAGGAACCACCAGGAGCAGGTCTAATTAAAAAACACAATGACCCCTAATTCTCCAAACCCTGGAATATATGAATATTCTATCTATTATTATTATCCCAGTCATTCAACACTACTGTTTCCATTCAACTTATGTTATTCAGATGTATACAGAACGAATGTTTAAGCTATAATGATGACTTTTAAAGAATAAGTGATTCATGTCTGTGGTTGTTATGGACATAATTAACTTTCAGATAGCTGGGTTTTGCTTAGTTATGTCGTCTCCAATATGATGTGGCATATAACTACAATGGTTAAATGTCATTCTTTTCTATTCTGATGAGAACGTAATGCAAGTGAATAGCGCTTCTAATAGCGCCCTATATCTTTGGCAGAGACAAACACGTTGTAGATCAGAGAATATTTCTCCCTCCATACCTCATCCAGCACGGTCTTGCATTCATTTGAAACCTCATCAGCATCTAGCGACAGTGATAAACGAAGCACCTGCCTTCTGATCATCATTAGTATTTTCCTGTATGCATATAGCCTGGTTAAAACGGACTAAAGCTGTGAAACAGTGGTGAGCGTGATTCAGTCTGTTTTATCCAGGCTAGTATGCATGTATATGCAACTTTATCAATATGTCATCTATTTCAGTACAGTATGTTGCATCTCAAGTAGGGAATATTTCTGTTTCCTTCTGGCTGTTTCTCACCCGTTGTGCCAAAAATATCAGAGGCTAGAATGAGTTGTGTAACATTGATTTGAAATTCAGTCTAGTGAGCTGCTTCAGCTCTGCCCTGTGTGTGTTCTGAGATTCCCGCTGATAGATACACGAGGGACTACTGGTTATCTGTGAAAGAGGAAAACACATCATCTCCCATCTCACCAGTGCAAGCATTCACCCAAAGCTTACATATACTCACCCACTGCACTTCATTTCAATTTACTATGCTCCTTCAGGTTTATTGAATCTGTACTCCCCTGTCAACCACATAGTGGCGGATCCTCCTCGAAAATTAGAAATGCAAAGGGAGGAAAATAATTATATTTTTGTGCAAAAATCTGTTTGTAAGCGACATAATCCTATAATTAATTTTTCAGTGAGTGAACACGTGACTACAGTCACGTTGAAGTGTGTCTGGTTTGGTTATTATGAAATGAGAGAGAGAGATAGAGGTTGTGCTAAGTAGAGTTGGTGCCAAGTAAGAAAGTTTAAGTAGGCGGCACAATATCCAAATAGATTTGGAAAATCCAAGCAGGTTGGGACCCTCTTAGCAGTAGTGTCGAAGTAGATAATATTCTTACCACTGGCTAATGGAGCCTCTCGAGCTGAACTCCTACTAGTCACGGGCTGCTTCTCTCTTTCTCTCTCTAACCATTCCTCTCAGTCTTTCTCCCCCCCCCCCCCCATTTCTCTTTGTCTCTCTCCCTCTCGATCTACCTCTATCTCTCTCTGTTCCTGTCTCAGTGTGGGCATACAGGAAGCAATTACTTAGTGAACCTCATTGTTTGTCATTGGCTCCAGAGTGGCGCACTGGTCTAAGGCACTGCATCTCAGTGCCAGAGGTGTCACTACAGACACCCTGGTTAGATTCCAGGCAACAACAACTGCCCGAGTTACACTAGGAACGCATAATCCCTCCATCAGTGCTCAGACCGTCCGCAATAGGCTGAGAGAGGCTGGACAGAAGGGTTGTAGGCCTGTTGTAAGGCAGGTCCTCACCAGACAATAATGTTGCCTATGGGCACAAACCCACCATTGCTGGACCAGACAGGACTTAGAATAAGAGCTCTTCACTGACGAGTCACGGTTTTGTCTCACCGGGGTAGTTGGTAGGATTCGTGTTTATCGATGAAGGAATGAGTGTTACACCGAGGCAGGTACTCTGAAGCAGGATCGATATGGAGGTGGAGTGTCCGTCATGGTCTGGGGCGGTGTGTCGAGCATCATCGGACTGAGCTTGTTGTCATTGGAGGCAATCTCAATGCTGTGCGTTACAGGGAAGACATCCTCCTCCCTCATGTGGTACCCTTCCTGTAGGCTCATCCTGACATGACCCTCCAGCATGAAAATGCCACCAGCCATACTACTCGTTCTGTGCGTGATTTCCTGCAAGACAGGAATGTCAGTGTTCTGCCATGACCAGCGAAGAGCCCAGATCTCAATCCCATTGAGCATGTCTGGGACCTGTTGGATTGGAGGATAAGGGCTAGGGCCATTCCCCCCAGAAATGTACGGGAACTTGTAGGTGCCTTGGTGGAAGAGTGAGGAAACATCTCACAGCAAGAACTGGTGCAGTCCACGAGGAGGAGATGCACTGCAGTATTTAATGCAGCTGGTGGCCACACCAGATACTGTATGTTACTTTTGATTTTGACCCCCCCCTTTATTCCATTTCTGTTAGTCACATGTCTGTGGAACTTGTTCAGTTTATGTCTCAGTTGTTGAATCTTGTTATGTTCATACAAATATTTATACATGTTAAGTTTGCTGAAAATAAATGGAGTTGACAGTGAGGACGTTTCTTTAATTGCTGAGTATATATATTTTTTAATTCACCATTGTTTAACTAGGCAAGTCAATTAAGAACAAACTCTTATTTACAATGACGGCCTCTCCCGCACTCTTCACCCTCCCTTCCTTCCTCCCTCCCTCATATGATCCTATCACAGGCCCAGACAAAGATGCCTGTCAGATGGGGGTCTTACATTTGCTGTGAATTACATATAGATGATGGATCTCCCCCAGTGCTCCAGCCCTCCCTCCCTCCTTAACTCCTTCCCGCCCTCCTTCCCTCCCCTTACAGTAGCTGGCTGGAGGTGCAGCAGTAATGAAATGCCATTACAAGGTCACTCAGAGCCTTGCGGTACACTGCTGCAGTGGAGGGGCAGAGTGTGTTATCCTGCAACCTTATCATTGTTTGCACCATGCACTAGCCAGCTGAGCTAACCATACATGACTACCTCTAGATCCAGTATGGAGGGGAACACACACAGGAACCTCAATGCACCTCACCATGGCTTTAGGGCTGTTCAGCAGGTGCAGCAGGTGCAGGTCCTATACTGTACATGTACGCTTTACAGCTGGCAGAGACTGGCTGGAACACACTGGAAACCACTGACGTTATACTGACCAGTCTGTCTGTATGTATGTCACTCATCCCTCCCGCCCAGTGGGCTCACATCGCCGCCAACGACGGAAGGAAAGAAAGGAAATTTGTCGACTTGTGGGCCAACCAATCAGCTACACCCACTGGGATGGGGGCAAACCCCATAATGTGTGTGTATCCACGAACCAGCACAGTAACTGGTTCTATGACCAATGTCTCAAAAAACAAGTCATCATATGTGAGACCAAAAGACCTCAGCTCTGTTTGACAAGCCAGCCATGCTTCACAAACATCAAGAGGGTTGTAATGGAGATGTTTGTGGGAAAATCTGTAAAGGATACTACGTGGATAATCAGCTAAATGTATCTGGTCTCATAACAAAATGAAGGCTGTTGGATGAAAATATCAGTTATTTTAGGCCTTTTGTTTCTGTGATTCTCTGCCCATCGTTCCTTAATAAAAGCTTTATAATAAGCCTCACGATTCATTTGTCTATATTTGTCATTGACTGAGTGCTGTTTGCCCCCTTTTTTTCTGCCATAAAATATTTCTGTTGACCATGTGCAGGTGACAGCCTGCAGACGGCACATCAACAGCATCTCACACACTTCTATTGGCGTGGCATAGGAAAAGACACTAGGACCATTGTATTCTATCAGAAGCGTTCATCCTCTTGCCCACATATGAAAGCAGCATACCTTGTTTTTCTTCCCTTTTACCTCTGCATTGTCAAAGTTGTCTACACACAGGTCCAATTGTGCTTGTCCAGCACTGTTGAACCTGCCGTCTGTGACTTACGTAATCCTATCTGTCTGCCTTGTTTTGAGCTGTTTTATAGGACAGCGGGTGAGAAAGAACAAATAAGTAATCCCTCAGAGGTAAAAGGAGGGATTCCAGAAATCCAACCGATAGCTCTGCTACTTCCTTATCAGCTTGATGAAGAGCTAGTTCTGTACAGGGTCAACAAACTGCTGGAAACAAATAGTGAAACCTCCCATTTTATTCACTTGATCTATTTTCTTTTTTCGATTCATACATTGAGTATAAATGGAGTTACAAATATTTGACCACTACTGTGTCCATATAAGGAAGTACCTCAGCTGCCATTACTGTTTGACTCGTTCTATGGGGTCAGACTGATGCTAAAGTGTTCTCTCTTTTTTACTGTGTGACATCTCTGCTGCCCTCTCCCTGTCACTAAGAGAGAGTGGGTGGGAGGGAGGGAGGGAGGGAAAGAGCATGAGAGAGGGAGAAAGAAAGGATGAGAATGGGAGAAAGGATGAGAACGAGGAAGGTAGAGATAAAGAGGGAGAGAGAGGGAGGCACAGGATGTGAATGAATCAGCAAAGCCTGTGTCTTAGCTGGTAGTGCTAGCCCTCCATCTCTCTCTCTCTCTCTCTCTCTCTCTCTCTCTGTCTCTCTGTGTCTCTCTCTCTGTGTCTCTCTCTCTGTGTCTCTCTCTCTCTCTCTCTCTCTCTCTCTCTCTCTCTCTCTCTCTCTCTCTCTCTCTCTCTCTCTCTCTCTCTCTCTCTCTCTCTCTCCCTCTCTCCCTCCCTCCCTCCAGACAGATACATTAATAAAGTACACTGAGTACAGTATTGGCCTGGCTAGATCTGGTAAGCACAAGCAGGACCATGGAAAAGTTTCAGTCATCACATCTCCTACACAAAGCAGGCTTTTCAGCCTCAATCCCCTGATACAACTGGTCCACAGATGGAGACTCAGAGAAGGATATGTGTTTTCTCAACTGCACTTGTCCTCAAGTGACTGTATGGCTGGTTGTTTGTGTCAGTTAAGTGCAATACTGTTTAAGTCTGTGTAAAATGTATATCACTACATCTAAAACGGTGAATATACAGTACAGAGTGTACAAAACATTACGAACACCTTCAAAATATTGAGTTGCACCCCCAATTTGCTCTCAGAACAGCCTCAATTCATCGGGGCATGAACTCCACAGGGTGTCGAAAGCATTCCACAGTTGTGTCAAGTTGTCTGGATGTCCTTTGGGTGGTGGACCATTCTTGATACACGGGAAACTGTTGAGCGTGAAAACTCTTGCAGCGTTGCAGTTCTTGACACAAACCGGTGCGCCTGGCACCTACAACCATTCCCTGATCAAAGGCAATTACATGTTTTGTTTGGCCGATTCACCCTCTGAATGACACACATACACAATCCATGTCTCAATTGTCTCAAGGCTTAAAAATCCTTCTTTAACTTGTCTCCTCCTTTTCATCTACACTGATTAAAGTGGATTTAACAAGTGACATCAATAAGGGATCATATCTTTCACTTGGATTCAACTGGTCAGTCTATGTCATGTTCCTAATGTTTTGTACACTCAGTGGAGATGGAAGTTGATATTATTTCATGGACAATGCATTTAGGAGGTCACACTTTTGAATTACTTTTCAAGTTGTGAAGTGGGAACAAGTGTGTGTGTGTGTGTGTGTGTGTGTGTGTGTGTGTGTGTGTGTGTGTGTGTGTGTGTGTGTGTGTGTGTGTGTGTGTGTGTGTGTGTGTGTGTGTGTGTGTGTGTGGAGAGGGTAGGTTCCACACTGTAGTAGCTCCCAGCATTGTTAGTGAAGATTACATTTTTTGAGAAAGGTATTTTTTGTTCCTTGAGAATGTAGCCTGCTCTGAAAATACTCAGTCAGACTGGACCAAGACCTTTCTTCTACTGTTGAGACAAGCAAGACCTTTCTGTCAGTGCTATTCTGCAAACACATTCAGTCTGAAACACAACTCACATGGCCAGTTTGAAGTGTTCTTATCTAACTTCTGTTTGACAGCGTCTTACTGACTGTGGCAATCAGACACGTCTTGACTTCTGAATGATAAAGCTCTTACCATTTCCATGGCTACAGAATGATACCGACAGAGCACTTCAAATCAGCATCCTTTTGTCTGCCTTTTTACTACCTCTCTGGTAATCTAGTGTTGATAAGGGGCTTGATATGGTGACTTAAATGGCAGGCAGGTGTGTCACGGTGCATTATGGTGTACCACCGTTATGAGGTCACCTTTAGAATCCTGGACCTACCCTTTCCTCAGGTGTGTCACGGTGCATTATGGTGTACCACCGTTATGAGGTCACCTTTAGAATCCTGGACCTACCCTTTCCTCAGGTGTGTCACAGTGCATTATGGAGTACCACCGTTATGAGGTCACCTTTAGAATCCTGGACCTACCCTTTCCTCAGGTGTGTCACGGTGCATTATGGAGTACCACCGTTATGAGGTCACCTTTAGAATCCTGGACCTACCCTTTCCTCAGGTGTGTCACGGTGCATTATGGTGTACCACCGTTATGAGGTCACCTTTAGAATCCTGGACCTACTCTTTCCTCAGGTGTGTCACGGTGCATTATGGTGTACCACCGTTATGAGGTCACCTTTAGAATCCTGGAACTACACTTTCCTCAGGTGTGTCACGGTGCATTATGGTGTACCACCGTTATGAGGTCACCTTTAGAATCCTGGACCTACCCTTTCCTCAGGTGTGTCACAGTGCATTATGGAGTACCACCGTTATGAGGTCACCTTTAGAATCCTGGACCTACCCTTTCCTCAGGTGTGTCACGGTGCATTATGGTGTACCACCGTTATGAGGTCACCTTTAGAATCCTGGACTTACCCTTTCCTCAGGTGTGTCACGGTGCATTATGGTGTACCACCGGTATGAAGTCACCTTTAGAATCCTGGACCTACCCTTTCCTCAGGTGTGTCACGGTGCATTATGGTGTACCACCGTTATGAGGTCACCTTTAGAATCCTGGAACTACACTTTCCTCAGGTGTGTCACGGTACATTTATGGTGTACCACCGTTATGAGGTCACCTTTAGAATCCTGGACCTACCCTTTCCTCAGGTGTGTCACGGTGCATTATGGTGTACCACCGTTATGAGGTCACCTTTAGAATCCTGGACTTACCCTTTCCTCAGGTGTGTCACGGTGCATTATGGTGTACCACCGTTATGAGGTCACCTTTAGAATCCTGGACCTACCCTTTCCTCAGGTGTGTCACGGTGCATTATGGTGTACCACCGTTATGAGGTCACCTTTAGAATCCTGGACCTACCCTTTCCTCAGGTGTGCAGTGTTGCCTTTTATACTCTCCTGAATCAGTGTGCCACGTCTCGTTTATTCCCCCTCCCATCCGCAAATAAACACTTTTGTTCCCTTTGGGTCGGGGAGAAATCGAATGGATCATTATAGTAGCTGTGGGATTTACGGTTAAAAGGGAGCTTGCCTGACATAGAAAGAATAGGATGTAAGATCTTTTCCATTACGGACTTGGCAGTGCTGGGGTTGTCAGGCGAGGTGGATGCACCCCCACCCTGGAATGGCTGGAGGGAGACCAAACAGAGGAAGGGAATGAGGGAGGAAGGAAGAAGGAGAAGAAGAAAGGACTGGGTAATGTGGAATATGGGTTTGTGCTAGCATAAATATGGTGGTAATGGGACAGGTTAAGGCCAGGTGTGAGTGTCTGTGTGTGCGTCTGTCTGCATGCGTTCTTGTGTGCCTCCATGTACAGTGCCACCCTAGATACTCTGTGCAGACAGACAGACAGACAGACAGACAGACAGACAGACAGACAGACAGACAGACAGACAGACAGACAGACAGACAGACAGACAGACAGACAGACAGACAGACAGACAGACAGACAGACAGACAGACAGACAGACAGACAGACAGACAGACAGACAGACAGACAGACAGACAGACAGACAGACAGACAGACAGACAGACAGGCAGACAGTATCAGCAGCCCCAAGCAGCACCAGCAACAGCAGCTGACTCAGGCCAATGTCCATGTGTCCTGTCTGCCTGAGGGGCTGAAGGAGTTGCTACAGGATATGAACAGGAAACTCAAGCAGCCGTGTGGCTCACTGCTCTACTGCTGGGTCCCGCTGTCTTAAACCGGCTGTGTCCCAAATGGCACCCTAGTCCCTTTATGGTGTGCTAGGGAAAAGAGGGACAATTCAGACATGCACATCTGGCCAGCCTGCTCCCAGACTGGAACTATGAATGTTAGCTATAGATATGCAGATAGATCTAAATGCAGTCACTTGCGGGAAATCTTGGTTACTCACATTCATAAATAATTTCAAATGATTTCACATTCCTTTGCACTTTAGGAAAATGTTCACTACATTGTCCTACTGTATCTTTTCAGTGCTGGAGAATTCTGGTGCTCGTGGCCTTGAATGTTCAATCAATCAATCAAATGTATTTTATAAAGCCCTTTTTACACCAGCACTTGTGCTTTACAGATACCCACTTTACAGATACCCACTTTACAGATACCCACTTTACAGATACCCACATTAGAGATACCCACTTTACAGATACCCACATTAGAGATACCCACTTTACAGATACCCACATTAGAGATACCCACTTTACAGATACCCACATTAGAGATACCCACTTTACAGATACCCACTTTACAGATACCCACTTTACAGATACCCACTTTACAGATACCCACTTTGCAGAAACCCACTTTACAGATACCCACTTTGCAGATACCCACTTTGCAGATACCCACTTTACAGATACCCACTTTGCAGATACCCACATTAGAGATACCCACTTTACAGATACCCACTTTACAGATACCCACTTTACAGATACCCACTTTGCAGATACCCACATTAGAGATACCCACTTTACAGATACCCACATTAGAGATACCCACTTTACAGATACCCACTTTACAAATACCCACTTTACAGATACCCACTTTACAGATACCCACATTACAGATACCCACTTTACAAATACCCACTTTACAGATACCCACTTGTGCTTTACAGATACCCACTTTACAGATACCCACTTTACAGATACCCACTTGTGCTTTACATATACCCACTTTACAGATACCCACTTGTGCTTTACAGATACCCACTTTACAGATACCCACTTGTGCTTTACAGATACCCACTTTATAGATACCCACTTTACAGATACCCACTTGTGCTTTACAGATACCCACTTTATAGATACCCACTTTACAGATACCCACTTGTGCTTTACAGATACCCACTTTATAGTTACCCACTTGTGCTTTATAGATACCCACTTGTGCTTTACAGATACCCACTTGTGCTTTACAGATACCCACTTGTGCTTTACAGATACCCACTTGTGCTTTACAGATACCCAGCCTAAACCACAAAGAGCAACCAATGCAGATGCAGAAGCACAGTGGTTAGAAAAACCTCCCTAGAAGGCTGGAACCTACAGTGCCTTGCGAAAGTATTCGGCCCCCTTGAACTTTGCGACCTTTTGCCACATTTCAGGCTTCAAACATAAAGATATAAAACTGTATTTTTTTGTGAAGAATCAACAACAAGTGGGACACAATCATGAAGTGGAACGACATTTATTGGATATTTCAAACTTTTTTAACAAATCAAAAACTGAAAAATTGGGCGTGCAAAATTATTCAGCCCCCTTAAGTTAATAATTTGTAGCGCCACCTTTTGCTGCGATTACAGCTGTAAGTCGCTTGGGGTATGTCTCTATCAGTTTTGCACATCGAGAGACTGACATTTTTTCCCATTCCTCCTTGCAAAACAGCTCGAGCTCAGTGAGGTTGGATGGAGAGCATTTGTGAACAGCAGTTTTCAGTTCTTTCCACAGATTCTCGATTGGATTCAGGTCTGGACTTTGACTTGGCCATTCTAACACCTGGATATGTTTATTTTTGAACCATTCCATTGTAGATTTTGCTTTATGTTTTGGATCATTGTCTTGTTGGAAGACAAATCTCCGTCCCAGTCTCAGGTCTTTTGCAGACTCCATCAGGTTTTCTTCCAGAATGGTCCTGTATTTGGCTCCATCCATCTTCCCATTAATTTTAACCATCTTACCTGTCCCTGCTGAAGAAAAGCAGGCCCAAACCATGATGCTGCCACCACCATGTTTGACAGTGGTCAGGGTGATGAGCTGTGTTGCTTTTACGCCAAACATAACGTTTTGCATTGTTGGCAAAAAGTTCAATTTTGGTTTCATCTGACCAGAGCACCTTCTTCCACATGTTTGGTGTGTCTCCCAGGTGGCTTGTGGAAAACTTTAAACAACACTTTTTATGGATATCTTTAAGAAATGGCTGTCTTCTTGCCACTCTTCCATAAAGGCCAGATTTGTGCAATATACGACTGATTGTTGTCCTATGGACAGAGTCTCCCACCTCAGCTGTAGATCTCTGCAGTTCATCCAGAGTGATCATGGGCCTCTTGGCTGCATCTCTGATCAGTCTTCTCCTTGTATGAGCTGAAAGTTTAGAGGGTCTGATACTCCTTCCATTTCAATATTATCGCTTGCACAGTGCTCGTTGGGATGTTTAAAGCTTGGGAAATCTTTTTGTATCCAAATCCGGCTTTAAACTTCTTCACAACTGTATCTCGGACCTGCCTGGTTTGTTCCTTGTTCTTCATGATGCTCTCTGCGCTTTTAACGGACCTCTGAGACTATCACAGTGCAGGTGCATTTATACGGAGACTTGATTACACACAGGTGGATTGTATTTATCATCATTAGTCATTTAGGTCAACATTGGATCATTCAGAGATCCTCACTGAACTTCTGGAGAGAGTTTGCTGCACTGAAAGTAAAGGGGCTGAATAATTTTGCACGCCCAATTTTTCAGTTTTTGATTTGTTAAAAAAGTTTGAAATATCCAATAAATGTCGTTCCACTTCATGATTGTGTCCCACTTGTTGTTGATTCTTCACAAAAAAATACAGTTTTATATCTTTATGTTTGAAGCCTGAAATGTGGCAAAAGGTCGCAAAGTTCAAGGGGGCCGAATACTTTCGCAAGGCACTGTAGGAAGAATCCTAGAGAGGAACCAGGCTCCGAGGGGCCAGTCCTCTTCTGGTTGTGCCCGGTGGAGGGTACATGTGGCCATTAAGGCTACAGTAGATGACCAGCAGGGTCAAATAAAGACAGACAGTTGTGCTTCATACTGAACAAGATTTTGTTAATGCTAACATTCCTCTAACGGTGCCTTGACCTTTGTGTCTTCCAGGCAGACCAGGGAACAGGAGACACCCCCGGACTTCTTCTACTTCTCTGATCTGGAGAGACACAACGCTGAGATCGCTGCCTTTCATCTGGACAGGTGTGTGTGTGTGTGTGTGTGTGTGTGTGTGTGTGTGTGTGTGTGTGTGTGTGTGTGTGTGTGTGTGTGTGTGTGTGTGTGTGTGTGTGTGTGTGTGTGTGTGTGTGTGCTTGGGTGTGCTTGGGTGTGAGTTTGTGTGCGTGTACACCATGTGTGGAGTTGCCGGCATGACTAACACACACATCAAATGTTTTTTTTTTGGGGGGGGGGGGTAAATCAGCTTTAATACTGCAGACAGATTGTGGATTCTGTCAATGTAATTATCTGCCTAATTTCCAATATATATTTTAGATATATATATTTTTTTTAAATGTAAAATACATTTGACATAAGTTATCTCTTGATTTATTTTTATCCCACCCTACCAACAACCCCTCCCATCTATCTTAAATAACCATCCAGTCTTGACTTCTACTTGATGTTTCACAAAAGTTCTGAACCTTTCTATTCTCATAGTTTGCACTGATTTTAAATGAAAGATGAAAACATTTACTAAAAGTACTATGATATTATTGATTGACTGACCATGGCTTTTCAATTCACCCAGCAGTGCTATTTGCAATGATAGCTTTAAGTAAATGCTGGGATTTTTCAGCCATTCCTGAACCTGCGACCAAAAACAAGCTACATGTTGACAGTACCAAAACAAGTGATCTAATGATTCTGTCTCTTCACAGCAACATCTACAG
>NW_022261983.1:3845622-3850622 GCF_002021735.2 Oncorhynchus kisutch | reverse complement strand
AGGGATGAGAGTGGGGAGAGAGAAGGAGAGGGGTAGAGTAAAGGGATGAGAGTGGGGAGAGAGAAGGAGAGGGGTAGAGTAAGGGATGAGAGTGGGGAGAGAAGGAGAGGGGTAGAGTAAAGGGATGAGAGTGGGGAAAGAGAAGAAGAGGGGTAGAGTAAAGGGATGAGAATGGGGAGAGAGAAGGAGAGGGGTAGAGTAAAGGGATGAGAGTGGGGAGAGCGAAGGAGAGGGGTAGAGTAAAGGGATGAGAGTGGGGAGAGAGAAGGAGAGGGGTAGAGTACAGGGATGAGAGTGGGGAAAGAGAAGGAGAGGGGTAGTAGAGTAAAGGGATGAGAATGGGGAGAGAGAAGGAGAGGGGTAGAGTAAAGGGATGAGAGTGGGGAGAGAGAAGGAGAGGGGTAGAGTAAAGGGATGAGAGTGGGGAAGAGAGATGAAGGAAGGGGTAGAGTAAAGGGATGAGAGTGGGGGAAAGAGAAGGAGAGGGGTAGAGTAAAGGGATGAGAGTGGGGAGAAGAGAAGAGAGGGTAGAGTAAAGGGATGAGAGTGGGGAGAGAGAAGGAGAGGGTAGAGTAAAGAGATGAGAGTGGGGAGAGAGAAGGAGAGGGGTAGAGTAAAGGGATGAGAGTGGGGAGAGAGAAGGAGTGGGGTAGATTAAAGGCATGAGATGGGGAGAGAGAAGGAGAGGGGTAGAGTAAAGGGATGAGAGTGGGGAGAGAGAAGGAGTGGGGTAGAGTAAAGGCATTGAAGAGTGGGGAGAGAGAAGGAGAGGGGTAGAGTAAAAGGGATGAGAGTGGGGAAAGAGAAGGAGAGGGGTAGAGTAAAGGGATGAGAGTGGGGAGAGAGAAGGACGAGGGTTAGAGTAAAGGGATGAGAGTGGGGAGAGAGAAGGAGAGGGGTAGAGTAAGGGATGAGAGTGGGGAGAGAGAAGGAGAGGGGGGTAGAGTAAATGGATGAGAGTGGGGAGAGAGAAGGAGAGGGGTAGAGTAAAGGGATTGAGAGTGGGGAGAGAGAAGGAGAGGGTTAGAGTAAAGGGATGAGAGTGGGGAAAGAGAAGGAGAGGGGTAGAGTAAAGGGATGAGAGTGGGGAGAGAGAAGGAGAGGGGTAGAGTAAAGGGATGAGAGTGGGGAGAGAGAAGGAGAGGGGTAGAGTAAAAGGGATGAGAGTGGGGAGAGAGAAGGAGAGGGGTAGAGAGTAAGAGGGATTGAGAGTGGGGAGAGAGAAGGAGTGGGGTAGAGTAAAGGCATGAGAAGTGGGGAGAGAGAAGGAGAGGGGTAGAGCTAAAAGGGATCGAAGTGGGGAGAGAGAAGGAGTGGGGTAGAGTAAAGGCATGAGAGTGGGGAGAGAGAAGGAGAGGGGTTAGAGTAAAGGGATTGAGAGTGGGGAAAGAGAAGGAGAGGGGTAGAGTAAAGGATGAGAGGTGGGGAGAGAGAAGGAAGAGGTTGAGGTAAAGGGAATGAGAGTGGGGGAGAGCGAAGGAGAGGGGTAGAGTAATTGATGAGAGTGGGGAAGAGGAAAGGGAGGAGGGGTAGAGTAAAGGGATGAGAGTGGGGGAGAGAGAAGGAGAGGGGGTAGAGTAAAGGGATGAGAGTGGGGAGAGAGAATGAGAGGGGTAGAGTAAAGGGATGGAGAGTGGGGAAACGAGAGGAGAGGGGTAGAGTAAACGGATGAGAGTGGGGAGAGAGAAGAGAGGGGTAGAGTAAAGGGATGAGAGGTGGGAGAGAGAAGGAGAGGGGTAGATAGAGTAAAGGGATGAGAGTGGGGAGAGAGAAGGAGGAGGGGTAGAGTAAAGGGATGAGAGTGGGAGAGAGAAGGAGAAGGGGTAGAAGTAAGGCATAGAGATGGGGAGGAGAGAAGGAAAGGGGTAGATAAAGGGATGAGAGTGGGAAAGAGAAGGGAGAGGGTAGAGTAAAGGGATGATGAGTGGGGAGAGAGAAGGAGAGGGGTAGAGTAAAGGGATGTGAGTGGGGAGAGAGAAGGAGAGGGGTAGAGTAAAGGATGAGAGTGGGGGAGAGAGAAGGAGAGGGGTAGAGAAAGAAAGAAGATGAGTATGAGAGAGAAGGAAAGAGAGAGAGAGAGGATAGGATAGGAGAGGAGCGAGGGAGGAAGAGAAAGGGAGCAGGAGAGAAAGAAGGAGGAGTTCCAGTGTCTCAGCCCAGTGTGGTTTTGAGCGACCCGGATGCTGAAGTTCAATAAACAGAACTTTAAAAAGCCATTGAAAGGAGCTACGGGATTATACTCTAAAATAGATGAATTATTAATCATATTTCACACGCACTAGCAGGAAGAAAGAGGCCCGTACACACACACTCCACCGTTGACACTTTGGATTGAAAATCATTCCTGGCTTCTCCCTCGAGCAGGAAATTGTGTCCTGGTTTTTATGGCATATCATTTACAGATGTTTATTTGTGATAATAGTTATTGATGATGTGGTGAGGAAGAGTATTCCATCATGAAGCCCTTATAGAAGAAATAAAATAAGGTATGAAAGGCCCTAAAACTATTCTATCTCATCAGCATGTGGTTCCATACACAGTGTGTTTATGACAACACCTTGGCTTGTAGAACAATGGTGTTATTGAATTGAATTGACTTCTTTTCCTGGGTTTTCTAATGGGATAAATCCAGACATCTACATTATGTTTCACACTGATCTTGATATATGTATATCTATGGTCTCTTCCCTCAGGATCCTAGACTTCCGGAGAGTGCCCCCGGTGGCGGGAAAGACTGGTCAACATGACCAGGGAGATACGGGATGTGACCAGGGACAAAAAGCTCTGGAGGACTTTCTCATCTCCCCAGGTAAACACACTGCTACGACGTTCTGACAACGATCCCACAACATTCCCACAGACTACCTACGGAGTACGGCAAACTCAAGACTTAGATTAGATATTTATTTATTGTCTGTTCCTTAATTAAAGAACTTATTCCCACTATGGTTAGCGTTACTATGTGATCCTAGCTACAGCAGTAGTTGAGGACAGTTTCCATTCTTGTGACCAGGGAAAACTCTGGTTCCTAGCTACTGTGTAGGTCTGTAGAGGAGTCAGACTGGCTACTTAGATTAAAACTCTGGTTCCTAGCTACTGTGTAGGTCTGTAGAGGAGTCAGACTGGCTACTTAGATTAAAACTCTGGTCCCTAGCTACTGTGTAGGTCTGTAGAGGAGTCAGACTGGCTACATAGATTAAAACTCTGGTCCCTAGCTACTGTGTAGGTCTGTAGAGGAGTCAGACTGGCTACTTAGATTAAAACTCTGGTTCCTAGCTACTGTGTAGGTCTGTAGAGGAGTCAGACTGACTACTTAGATTAAAACTCTGGTTCCTAGCTACTGTGTAGGTCTGTAGAGGAGTCAGACTGGCTACTTAGATTAAAACTCTGGTTCCTAGCTACTGTGTAGGTCTGTAGAGGAGTCAGACTGGCTACTTAGATTAAAACTCTGGTTCCTAGCTACTGTGTAGGTCTGTAGAGGAGTCAGACTGGACATGTTATATTTACCTCTAGTCAACAGTAGTATATTGTGTATTCACTATGCAGTATACAGCTTAGTTGAGTTTATTTGCAGGAACTACACAGAAAACACAGAATCTCCAGGGAGTCCCCCAAAACACACACACACACACACTTCAAAACCCTTTCTGAAAACAAGCAAACTGCAAAGCACAATAATTCACCAGAAAGACTCCTATTTAGAGGCTGGATCCTAGTCCTCCCCTAACAAGGAGTCCCATAAATAATTCCCTTTAGCTTAGTGGTTCAGTGCTGGGCCAGTGGTGGAGAGGAACACAGACAGACAGACAGACAGACGGACGGACGGACGGACGGACGGACGGACGGACGGACGGACGGACGGACGGACGGACGGACGGACGGACGGACAGACAGACAGACAGACAGACAGACAGACAGACAGACAGACACACTGAACACACATCTGTCAGAGGTAACCTAATCATCCTCATAGATGAGTTGTTAAAGCTCTTGTCCAACAGACAGACAGAGACAGACAGACAGACAGACAGACAGACAGACAGACAGACAGACAGACAGACAGACAGACAGACAGACAGACAGACAGACAGACAGACAGACAGACAGACAGACAGACAGACAGACAGACAGACAGACAGACACTGAACACACATCTGTCAGAGGTAACCTAATCATCCTCATAGATGAGTTGTTTAAAGCTCTTGTCCAACAGACGGATGGAACAATCTCAAACCCTCTGTCTGTTACTTGTCCTTCATTCAGTCCTTTCAATCCCACTACATGAACTGAGTGAAAACCCTGATACAGGCATGTACCATGTAGACTGGTTTGAAAGGGACTTAGCAAAGAGGCCCTTTACATGAAATTGGAAGTTCAGTATGTTACAAAATAATGTTTGATGGTTCCCCACCCAGACATGAGTTGGTGGCTAAAGTTAGTTACATTTTGTAGTGGCTCTTTCAAGAAAACCCAACAATGGATTCCAGTTTCTCCTGGCCCATAGACTAAGTAACAATGTGAGGAACCATCTAAGATTAAGTTGTAAAATAATGAACTTCCCCTTTAATGTAAATGGCCGTTGCTGAGTTCTGGACCTCTAAAACCTGTCTTCAGACTGTCTGTTAGATCCCCATGCAGCCCAGTGAACAGCTATGTGGAATAACAGAGACCATTCTATCTGACAGGAGATTACTGCTACACTTAGACAGTTTGCTGGCTCAGCACTCGCCTCCCTACCTCTCTGAACCCAAGATTAAGAAACCAATACCAGTCTGGCTCTACAACACCCTGCCAGCTTCCTCTCTATACCTCTCTGTCTGCCTATCTATCTGTCTGACTCTCTGTCTGTCTATCTGTCTGACTCTCTGTCTGACTCTCTGTCTGCCTATCTATCTGTCTGACTCTCTGTCTGTCTATCTGACTCTCTGTCTGACTCTCTGTCTGTCTATCTGTCTGACTCTCTGTCTGTCTCTCTGTCTGACTCTCTGTCTGTCTGTCTG
>NW_022261983.1:3840622-3843122 GCF_002021735.2 Oncorhynchus kisutch | reverse complement strand
TCTGTCTGTCTGTCTGTCTGTCTGTCTGTCTGTCTGTCTGTCTGTCTGTCTGTCTGTCTGTCTGTCTGTCTGTCTATACCTCTCTGTCTGTCTGTCTGTCTGTCTGTCTGTCTGTCTGTCTGTCTGTCTGTCTGTCTGTCTGTCTGTCTGTCTGTCTGTCTGTCTGTCTGTCTGTCTGTCTGTCAATCCGTCTCTCTGTCTGACTCTCTGTCTTTCTATCTGTCTCTATGTCTGACTCTCTCTCTCTCGCTTTCTCTCTCCCTTCTCTCTCTCTCTCTCTCTCTCTCTCTCTCTCTCTCTCTCTCTCTCTCTCAACTTCCTCTTTCTCGCCCCCCCCTCCCCCCCCACACACACTGTCCCCCTCTCCCCTTCCCATGCTCCCCTGCTGCCATCTAAAACCCTGTGTTTTCCTCTCTCTCCAGCCAATAACATTTGTTTCTACGGCGAGTGCTCCTACTACTGCTCTACTGAGCATGCTCTGTGTGGGAAGCCAGACCAGATCGAGGGTTCTCTGGCTGCCTTCCTGCCAGACCTGGCCCTGGCCAAACGCAAGACCTGGAGGAACCCTTGGAGACGATCCTACCACAAACGCAAGAAAGCAGAGTAAGAGACAGACACTCCTTCCACAAATGCAAGAACATGCATATACCCTTATAGAGAACAAGGAAGCAGAGTAAAACACACAGCCTTTACCCTTTAAGAGAACAAGGAAGCAGAGTAAAACACACAGCCTTTACCCTTTAAGAGAACAAGGAAGCAGAGTAAAACACAGCCTTTACCCTTTAAGAGAACAAGGAAGCAGAGTAAAACACACAGCCTTTACCCTTTAAGAGAACAAGGAAGCAGAGTAAAACACAGCCTTTACCCTTTAAGAGAACAAGGAAGCAGAGTAAAACACACAGCCTTTACCCTTTAAGAGAACAAGGAAGCAGAGTAAAACACAGCCTTTACCCTTTAAGAGAACAAGGAAGCAGAGTAAAACACACAGCCTTTACCCTTTAAGAGAACAAGGAAGCAGAGTAAAACACACAGCCTTTACCCTTTAAGAGAACAAGGAAGCAGAGTAAAACACACAGCCTTTACCCTTTAAGAGAACAAGGAAGCAGAGTAAAACACACAGCCTTCCATAACTGTGTATCCTTAATATATAAGGTCACTTCACACCCCCCTGATTTCCCAGAGTTCACTGGGGTTCACCAGATGACACCTCATTACAGAAGGTGCCATGGCATGCCTTATCAGGAAGTGACTCAGCAGGAACAGCCAGTACTCTAAGGAACACATTCTCCAGATCCCCACCTCTGATAAAAATAGGTAGATTGGTGTTGCAGGAGAAGTAGCAGCTCATTATAAACTGAGTTAGTTGCCCCGGGAGACAGGGTCTTCTCTCACTTCCATGTTCCTGTGTTCTTTGATTTCGTCAACAGAGTGCAAAGAGAGAACATGGAATGACTCCATCTACTTTCTTTGATACTTTCACTGTCTCTCTATCTGTCCATCTCTGCCTTTCACTGTGTCACTGTGACTTCATCTCTTTCACTTGATTTGTCACTGTGACTTTCTTTCTCATACTCTCCTTTTTTACCTCTCACACCTTGTCTCCTCCCCTTCTCTCTCTCTTTCACTTTCCCCTCTCCCTCCCCTCTCTCAACCTCTCTCTCTCTTCACTTTCCCCTCTCCCTCCCCTCTCTCAACCTCTCTCTCTCTTTCACTTTCCCCTCTCCCTCCCCTCTCTCAACCTCTCTCTACCCCTCTCTCTCTCTGTCTTCCCCTCTCCCTCCCCTCTCTCAACCTCTCTCTACCCCTCTCTCTCTTTCCCCTCTCCCTCCCCTCTCTCAATCTCTCTCTACCCCCTCTCTCTCTTTCCCCTCTCCCTCCCCTCTCTCAACCTCTCTCTACCCCTCTCTCTCTCTTTCCCCTCCCCTCTCAACCTCTCTCTCGCTCTCTTTCCCCTCTCCCTCCCCTCTCTCAACCTCTCTCTCGCTCTCTTTCCCCTCTCCCTCCCCTCTCTCAACCTCTCTCTACCCTTCTCTCTCTCTTTCACTTTCCCCTCTCCCTCCCCTCTCTCAACCTCTCTCTCGCTCTCTTTCCCCTCTCCCTCCCCTCTCTCAACCTCTCTCTACCCCTCTCTCTCTTTTCACTCTCCCTCCCATTCACTCCCCTCCGACCCCTCCCTTCCTCTCTCCTTATCTTGTCAAGTTGCTGTGTGCCTCCCTGCTCTGCTTTCGAGCAGCAGGGGTCTGTCCTTAACAACACACACACATCATGGCTCGACAGGAAGGGAGGGGAGCTGCCAAAAGGGACCAAACAAAGCCTCTCACACTATCTAAATGTCACTCTGTGTGTGTGTGTGTGTGTGTGTGTGTGTGTGTGTGTGTGTGTGTGTGTGTGTGTGTGTGTGTGTGTGTGTGTGTGTGTGTGCGTGCGTGCGTGCGTGCGTGCGTGCGTGCGTGCGTGCGTGTGTGTGTCTGTGTCTGTGTGTGTGCCCGCGTGCCCATGT
>NW_022261983.1:3825622-3838122 GCF_002021735.2 Oncorhynchus kisutch | reverse complement strand
GTGCGGGAGCCACCATTTTGAATTCAGTGAATTCCGAGACTTGCCGTCAATGCCTCTATGGAACCTCCCATGTACGTGTGTTTATATATAGGTACTGTTGGTCCACAGATATAGCAGTGAGCTGAGGAGAGAAGAGCCCTGGGCTTTGCTAAGTACCAATGTTTTATTACTTCTCTTGGACATGATAAATAGGGAACATTTTGATTTTACTTTGTTGGTTTTCTTGTTTTATTTTTGGGGGGTTGTTTGAATGCGAAGGCTATCATTGTTTGCTCGGGTTAGCGCTAAGCTAGCTACAGTATATTTACACAACCAAATGAGATTTTACTTTAACAAGTTCAAATGTGGTTTGAGATTAATTTATGCACAGTAACTGGAGGAATGGAATAGAAGGTTTATAAAGCTTTCATTTTATCGAGAGTATGAAAATAATATAGTATATTATTTATGATGAATATCAGTGTGACCGTTATTTATCAGTTACCTCCATTTTCAACCCATCACTATCTATGACTTTGCTTATAGGCCTCCATTACTATGAGACATTATACAATAGGCTGTTTACAGTACAGAAAGTACCTGGTATTTACTAAGGAATTACATGGTAAAATGGTAATTGTACAGTAATACCCCATTAATTACTACATAAAGTACTCATTTGGTACTTTGGGATTCAAACAAGCATTTAAATATACACCATTTTGATCCAGGTAGTTCCCAATTGTGGTGAATTTTAAGCATAAAGTATAGTGAAAGCCCCAGCTAGAACTCAGTGATGCCACATAGTTTCCTAATAAGTACCACCTAAATACCTGTCGAAGCAGTACACCATTAAAGAAAGTGCTACCGGTTTCGTTTTCAATAAAGCTTTCAGTTCAACTTAAATTCAGTGTTCAAAGCCTGGATGGAAGCAGCTTAAACAAGGGCTCTTATTGAAGCACCTCTCAGCAGCCCAGAAGTTGACTCGTGTTGAGTGCCCTTGCCCTCGTCCATTAATATTAGATATCATCCAATCTTTCCATTTCTTTTCATCAAAGCCTTCCATCAAAATGTGTCACTCGTTCATGGTTGGCACTTAAGATAATTGCTGCCCCATTTATTCACAAATTCTGCATGTTTGACTGAGGAACTTCTAAATCAATGCTTTGCTGAAATGGCTGGAATGAAAACATGCTGCGTGGTTTACTAGGACATGTTTTTCAAGGACATGAGAATAGCCTTTACAGGAAGTTGTGATAGATGATGACAGTGTGACCGACATGACTGAAATGTTTGTTTTTGCTTAGATCTGACGTTAGCTGAGCCTCTGTTCTGGTCTCAGAGATCTGACGTTAGCTGAGCCTCTGTTCTGGTCTCAGAGATCTGACGTTAGCTGAGCCTCTGTTCTGGTCTCAGAGATCTGACGTTAGCTGAGCCTCTGTTCTGGTCTCAGAGATCTCACATTAGCTGAGCCTCTGTTCTGGTCTCAGAGATCTCACGTTAGCTGAGCCTCTGTTCTGGTCTCAGAGATCTCACGTTAGCTGAGCCTATCTGTTCTGGTCTCAGAGATCTCACGTTAGCTGAGCCTCTGTTCTGGTCTCAGAGTTCTTACGTTAGCTGAGCCTCTCTGTTCTGGTCTCAGAGATCTCACGTTAGCTGAGCCTCTCTGTTCTGGTCTCAGAGATCTGACGTTAGCTGAGCCTATCTGTTCTGGTCTCAGAGATCTCACGTTAGCTGAGCCTCTCTGTTCTGGTCTCAGAGATCTCACGTTAGCTGAGCCTCTGTTCTGGTCTCAGAGATCTCATGTTAGCTGAGCCTATCTGTTCTGGTCTCAGAGATCTCACGTTAGCTGAGCCTCTCTGTTCTGGTCTCAGAGATCTGACGTTAGCTGAGCCTATCTGTTCTGGTCTCAGAGATCTCACGTTAGCTGAGCCTATCTGTTCTGGTCTCAGAGATCTCACGTTAGCTGAGCCTCTGTTCTGGTCTCAGAGATCTCACGTTAGCTGAGCCTATCTGTTCTGGTCTCAGAGATCTCACGTTAGCTGAGCCTATCTGTTCTGGTCTCAGAGATCTCACGTTAGCTGAGCCTCTGTTCTGGTCTCAGCTGGCATGGCAGTCCTGGCTTACAGGATGTGGATACAAAGGGTACCTCCCAAATGACATCCTAACCCCATAGGGCTCTGGTCAAAAGTAGTGCACTATATATGGAATAGGGTGCCATTTGGGATTCATTCAAATAATAATAATAATACTGGACTATGTAAATACTGCCATAAGAGAATATCAGTCTGACACTATTCATTTAATAGGCCTTCGAGGTCTTGGTAAAAATCCCCATGTATCTGCATATCATGTAACAAATGAGAGATTTTTACTGTTTTCCCCCCAAAATACATGATCTCTTTGCTTTATCCCCACGTGAGATTATTTTATTACCAACAATCTCTCACCAGTTTTGCTCACACTTCACGCAGCCTCAAGTTGACGTCAGTAACACCGAAATGATTATTTGGGAGAAATAGTCTAGTCTCTATCCATGTGGATGTAAAGATAGGTTGGAACTGTGATTACAGTGTATACCAGTATACAAGTCAGATGCACTACCCCGTTGTCATGCCATTCATCTTTTATACCAACTAAAGTTACCATTACAACCCCAAACAAATGTCAAATGCAGTTTCCTGTTACAGTCCAGGCTACACAGTCACACACAATGTTCCTGTTGTATTGTTCAACACTTTTCAACACATAGGATTTATTGACGTGTCATAACATTTAAACATGGATGTGGAAATAAGGGGTGTGCTCAAAGGTTTTTCTTTTTTTGAAACATTTCTCTTTATGTTTTGGTACTAATTATGTTTTGGTACTCATTATGTTTTGGTACTCATTATGTTTTGGTACTCATTATGTTTTGGTACTAATTATGTTTTGGTACTCATTATGTGTTGGTACTAATTATGTTTTGGTACTAATTATGTGTTGGTACTAATTATGTTTTGGTACTCATTATGTTTTGGTACTAATTATGTTTTGGTACTCATTATGTTTTGGTACTCATTATGTTTTGGTACTAATTATGTTTTGGTACTCATTATGTTTTGGTACTCATTATGTTTTGGTACTAATTATGTTTTGGTACTCATTATGTTTTGGTACTAATTATGTTTTGGTACTCATTATGTTTTGGTACTCATTATGTTTTGGTACTCATTATGTTTTGGTACTCATTATGTTTTGGTACTCATTATGTTTTGGTACTCATTATGTTTTGGTACTATTTACTGTTATGTCCATTTTATGATCTGAAAAGCTGTCTTTGATTGCAGGAAGCGTTGAGCTCTATACAGGCGTTCTATATTCCACCAATAGCCCCTAGAATCTGGCTACGTATGGCTAACCTGGTGCCTGTGGAATGTTGGGTGTACTGAATGTTTCAGGTGGCCATACGAACAGGACTACAACTACATAGATTTCACACTACAGCCTGTTTGACCTGGATCCTCAGACTAAGTTGAAAGAGTTAACATTCTACATTTACGTTTGAGTCATTTAGCAGATGCTCTTATCCAGAGTGACTTACAGTACTGAGTGCATACATTTTTGCATACTTTTTTGTACTGGTCCTCCGTGGGAATCGAACCCACAACCCTGGAGTTGCTCTACCAACTCAGCCTTCTCCCCCCTTCATACAGCAGCAGTTAAAGGGTTAACTCAGCCCTGGGTGTTGTACTTGCGATTTTCATATTGTCACTGTAAATATCTATAAATATATTGGAAGACCTAAGAGGCTGCAGTGCCGCAGCGATACGCTTCTGTTCTGTTTTCTCCTATTGCATTGTTGCTGTGAACATCTGTTAGCTAAATGATAAAGGTGTGCAATAAAACAATTACAACAAAGAGTGTGTGTGTGTGTGTGTGTGTGTGTGTGTGTGTGTGTGTGTGTGTGTGTGTGTGTGTGTGTGTGTGTGTGTGTGTGTGTGTGTGTGTGTGTGTGTGTGTGTGTGTGTGTGTGTGTGTGCATGAGTGTTTATGTTTGAGTGTGTGTGTGCATGAGTGTTTATGTTTGAGTGTGTGTGTGTGCATGAGTGCATGAGTGTATGTGTATCTATCCTTGGAAGGGGGTTAGAATATGAAATAAGATATTTTAACATCTGGCTAGAGGATCAATGCTTGGCCTGAATAAAGAGAGAGAGGGAGGTCGGTTGTGAATATGCTGCCAGCCATCCACACAGACCGTCTGGAGGTACTGAATGAGTATTATATGTGAAGTATCCTGACCCCTGACGTCTTCAGCTGCACTCTGACCCCTGACGTCTTCAGCTGCACTCTGACTCCCTGAGACTCAACCCAGCTTCCCCCCTTAAACTGATACCTCAGCAGCCTCCTGCAGAATCACACATAGACACACATAGGACACTTACACACACTCTCTCACACACACAAAGACTTAGACACATACTTACACACACTCTCTCATACACACACACAGACTTAGACACACTAAAACACACTCTCTCTCTTACACGCAGACACACACTCTCTCTCACACACACAGTCACACAGTAATCTGAAGACTGCAGTGTAATCTTTTCGCTGAGTGTTAATCTCTAAGCTTCTCTCCTTAAAGGTATTATCAGCATCATCTTGTTCTTCCGGGAACTTGGAGCTCCTCTACCTACATCTGTTTGGATCACTGGCTGATCAACTTGTACTTTCAGCAACAGCAGCTGTTGCGTAATGGCATAACCCCAATACTCATGGTTCAATAGAGGGTTTAGGATGATAATTAATTTGGCCCCTAGAAGGAGAACAGCAATAGTCTTTCTGGTTGATTTTACTGGCTTGAAGCATGTATGCATAATAAACACCCTATAATTTCTCCCTGTCCCCATCGCAGACCATCCTTCACCAACCCTCATCTGGCTATGATCACACAAAATAGGTAGTACGCTAACAAGCCCTCTACAAGGTCCTGAAACCTAAAGATTAGATATTGTCATCATGTCCTATCATGAACAGGATATCACTTATGATGTGAATGTCTACTCTGATGTCATGTCTGATATCATGTCAGAGGTCATGTCTAATGTCATGTCTGATGTCATGAGTGTCTTGTGGCTATTGACATGCCTTGGTTCTGGTATCTTGTCTGAACAGACAGTATTCTATTGAGAGGTCAAGTCCTGAGTCTCCTGTATTTATCTGTGTTTGATTGTGAGGCCTAGTCTTGGTGTCCTGTATTTATCTGTGTTTGATTGTGAGGCCTAGTCTTGGTGTCCTGTATTTATCTGTGTTTGATTGTGAGGCCTAGTCTTGGTGTCCTGTATTTATCTGTGTTTGATTGTGAGGCCTAGTCTTGGTGTCCTGTATTTATCTGTGTTTGATTGTGAGGCCTAGTCTTGGTGTCCTGTATTTATCTGTGTTTGATTGTGAGGCCTAGTCTTGGTGTCCTGTATTTATCTGTGTTTACTGAGTGACCTTGGTATCCTGTATAAACTCACTCTCCAGGTTCCCTGGGTTGCCAGATCAGGATGCAGGAAGAGGTGGACAGCCCATCGGCGTTGCTAGGAAACACAGTGTGAGACCATAGTGACGGCTGTGGTGTTCAGCAAATAGACAACAGATCCCTAATGTGAGGATCAGCCGGCTAATACCAAGCTCTACAGCCTGGTGCCCAAAAACAACAGTTTTAGTTAAAAGACTTGTACGGTGTCCATATTAGAACAGTCAGTCTCAGCATGACAGTCTTATAAAGGCGGTTTAACTCACCTTTCTCTACCAGGGTTCAATTAAAACAATTCTGGATAGGATTTATGCAGTGCTTTTCCAGAGGTTCAAGGTGTTTTACATTGTATGGAGGGGGGAACTCACATCATCCACCCCTAATGGTGTTTTCCATGGTAAGCATAAGACATCAAGCATGTGAAGAAAGTCCACCAAAGAGCATAGCTAAGCCACAATGAGCCCTCCATTCTTGATGTACGTGTATCTTCACTGAACACCAACATCACCAAATGAAAGTCAAGGATGTTGGGACAACAGCAGTTGAATGACTTGAATGGGAAAGTCCATTCCAGTAATTCTATGTCTGTGGTGGAGACCCCTAATGTGAAAGCATCTGAATTGATTGTATTCTATGAATAGACAGTAGAGGAGGACCCTGTAGTGAGAATAGGATTTGGTTCTGTTTAGCATCTGTGCAGCAGAGTAGGCTGATGGGAGGAGCTACAGGAGGACGGGCTCATTGCACTGGCTGGAATGAATGGAACGCAGTCAAAAATGTGGTTTCAATTTGTTTGATACCGTTCCATTTACTCTCTTTCCAGTCTTTACAATGAGCTCAAATAGGTCCTACCATCAGCCTCCTCTGGTGTGCACTTACTGCAAGCTGCCCTTTGAGACTTCTGCGAGACTGGATGAATAGACCGCTAGGGAGGAGGAGACTGATTGGGAGGATGAGGAGACTGATAGGGTGTGTGAGGAGCCTGCTAGGGAGGATGAGGAGACTTCTAGGGAAGATGAGGAGACTGCTAGGGAGGATGAGGAGACTTCTAGGGAAGATGAGGAGACTGCTAGGGAGGATTAGGAGACTGATAGGGAGTGTGAGGAGATTGCTTGGGAGGAGGAGGCTGCTAGGGAGAATGAGGAGACTACTAGGGAGCGTGAGAAGACTGCTAGCGAGGATGAAGAGACTGCTAAGGAGCTTGAGGAGACTGCTAGGGAGGATGAAGAGACTGCTAGGGAGTGTGAGGAGACTGCTAGGGAGGATGAGGAGACTGCTAGGGAGGATGAGAGACTGCTATGGAGGATTAGGACACTGCTAGGGAGCGTGAGGAGACTGCTAATGAGCGTGAGGAGACTACTAGGGAGGATGTGGAGCCTGCCAGGGAGTGTGAGGAGACTGCGAGACAGGATGAGTAGACCTCTAGGGAGGATGAGGAGACTGCTCGGGGGGATGAGGAGACTGCTAGGGAGGATGAGGAGAATCTTAGGGAGGATGAGAAGACTGCTAGGGTGGATGACGAGACTTCTAGGGAAGATTGGGAGACTGCTAAGGTGGGTGAGACTTCTAGGGAGGATGAGGAGACTGCTCGGGAGGATGAGGAGACTGCTAGGGAGGATGAGGAGAATCTTAGGGAGGATGAGAAGACTGCTAGGGTGGATGACGAGACTTCTAGGGAAGATTGGGAGACTGCTAAGGTGGGTGAGACTTCTAGGGAGGATGAGGAGACTGCTAGGGAGGGTGAGTATGCTGCTAGGGAGGATGAGGAGCCTGCTAGGGATGATGAGGAGACTGCTAGGGAGCGTGAGGAGACTGCTAGGGAGGATGAGGAGACTGTTAGACAGGATGAGTAGACCTAGCCTAGGAGGAGGAGGAGGAGGAGAATCCTTGGGAGGATGAGGAGACTGCTCGGGAGGAGGAGGAGACTGCTCGGGAGAAGGAGGAGGCTGCTAGGGATGATGAGGAGACTGCTAGGGAGCGTGAGGAGACTGCTAGTGAGGATGAGGAGACTGTTAGGGAGCTTGAGGAGGCTGCTAGGGAGGATGAGGAGACTGCTAGGGAGCGTGAGGAGACTGCTAGGGAGCGTGAGGAGACTGGTAGGGAGCGTGAGGAGACTGCTAGGGAGGATGAGGAGACTGTTAGGGAGCTTGAGGAGGCTGCTAGGGAGGATGAGGAGACTGGTTGGGAGGATGAGGAGCCTGCTAAGGAGATTTAGGAGACTGGTTGGGAGGATGAGGAGCCTGCTAAGGAGGATGATGAGACTGCTAGGGAGGATGAGGTGACTTCTAGGGAGGATGAGGAGACTGCTAGGGAGGATGAGGAGACTGCTCGGATGGATGAGGAGTCTTCTAGGGAGGATTAGGAGACTGCTAAGGTGGGTGAGGAGAATGTTAGGGTGGATGAGACTTCTAGGGAGGATGAGGAGACTGCTAGTGAGTGTGAGGAGACTTCTAGGGAGGATGAGGAGACTGCTAGGGAGCGTGAGGAGACTGCTAGGGAGTTTTAGGAGACTGGTTGGGAAGATGAGGAGCCTGCTAAGGAGGATGATGAGACTGCTAGGGAATGTGAGGAGACTGCTAGGGAGGATGAAGAGACTGCAAGGGAGGATGGGGAGACTTCTAGGGAGGATGAGGAGACTGCTATTGAGCGTGAGGAAACTGCAATGAGGATGAGGAGACTATTAGGGAGGATGAGGAGACTGCTAGTGAGCGTGAGGAGACTGCTAGGGAGTTTTAGGAGACTGGTTGGGAGGATGAGGAGACTGTTAGGGAGGATGAGGAGACTGCTAGTGAGCGTGAGGAGACTGCTAGTGAGCGTGAGGAGATTTTGTGTGGCGACACGTACGTACCTACAGTCATGACCACAATACATGCAAACTTTTGTGGGCTTTATTCCATGTTGGTGTGTGATGATGTGTGTGTGTATGTGTGTGCGTGCGTGTTTGTGTGTGTGCTAATTTGTGTGTGTGTGTGTGGTCAAGTCTCCTCAGTGAACCGAAGCCACTCTTGTGAGTAACCGGCCATTTGGGAAACACATCTTGATGAGACGTGTGAGCAGTAGGCTGATCCCACTTCAGAATATAATGATGAGTGGAGACATGTGAGCTGGCCAGGAGATGGAGCCAGTGTTACAGGGATGGAAAGACAAGGCCAAAGCACCAGTATTACGCTTCCTGTGTGAAGATACTCTGACTTCATCTACAGGCTACAACTAGCTGGCAGTTTTGTTGTGTGGACATGTGCTGATAGATTCCTTCAAAGTTTCATAAAACATTGTTCAATGATAATGGCTTTAGTGTTGGAGAAGACATTTGAGACAAGAGCAGGCCTGTTCCGAGTTTAGAGTGATCGCATGAGCCATATTTGCAAGAGGCCTGAGTTTTTCCATGTGTTGTACATCACTCAAATGTAAATGCTAAAGATACGGTGTCCATATTAGGACAGTCACAGTCTCAGGACAACTCTTCCTGAGAGAAACTGCTGATAAGACTAACAAAAGTCCTGTTGACACAGACTGTTCTACTATGGACTCCGCAAACAGCAGCTAAATCAGTGTTGAGGAGAAGGAATAAAGCACTCCAACAACTGAGACTATAATAACGTTGAAGGGGGACAACGTTGTGGGACAATTTTCTTATCATGCTGTTGTACATGTTAAACTTGACCCCTAGGTAGTGCATCAGGCCTGTCTACTGTGGACCACTGTTATAGACTAGACTCAACTTATAGACTAGACTCTGTTTACTGTTGGCTTGTCAGTCATCAGCTTGGCAAGACTGCCAAGACCTTAAAATCCAAATGGCTAAACACACAAAACCATTTTTTTTCACAGTTGTTGAAATATGGTAATATGGTCATATGGTAATTTTGTCCATGTTTTACTATAGATAACAATATACATATAAATATAAACATCATTTTCAAAAACATATTTACCATATATTTAGCCATTTTTTTATTTCTTCTCTCTGACGTGGTCTACCATTCAACCCATTCAGCTCTGTTACAGATGTTTCGCGTGTGGCTCTCTCCTGCCTAGTAACAGTATCCTAGGACCTAGCCCAATGTCCTGTCATCTCTATGGTAACAGAGAAACCCCCTTCTTGCCCTCCATATCCAGCCACTCACGCCTCTCTCTATCCACTGATCATAGAGGGTGTGCATGGTGGGGTTGCTCTCACCAGAGACGCTGACCCCTGCCTGCTCCCCCTCTCCTTTCTCTGAGTTGGATAGTCCCGTTATTTAACCTCTCCTTCATTTGGCTAGTCTGATCAATTAGCAAACGAGATGTAAATAATTCAATTAGACTTGATTAGTGAAACATCTGTTTATTTTATGTGTGTGTGTCTGTGTGTCTATGTGTGTCTGTGTGTCTGTCTGTGTGTCTGTGTGTCTGTGTGTCTGTGTGTCTCTGTGTCTGTGTCTGTGTGCATGTGTATGCATGTGTGTATGTGTCTGTATGTGTGTGTGTGTGCGTGTGTGTGTACGTGTGTGCACAAGTATGCGTGTGTCTGTGTGTGTGTGTGCGTGCGTGTGTGTATGTGTCTTTATGTTACCATGTGTAACTAACTCTGTGTTGTTTGTGTCGCACTGCTTTGCTTTATCTTAGTCAGGTCGCAGTTGTTAATGAGAACTTGTTCTCAGCTGGCCTACCTGGTTAAATAAAGGGCGAAATACAGTGCCTTGCGAAAGTATTCGGCCCCCTTGAACTTTGCGACCTTTTGCCACATTTCAGGCTTCAAACATAAAGATATAAAACTGTATTTTTTTGTGAAGAATCAACAACAAGTGGGACACAATCATGAAGTGGACTTTTTTAACAAATCAAAAACTGAAAAATTGGGTGTGCAAAATTATTCAGCCCCTTTACTTTCAGTGCAGCAAACTCTCTCCAGAAGTTCAGTGAGGATCTCTGAATGATCCAATGTTGATCTAAATGACTAATGATGATAAATACAATCCACCTGTGTGTAATCAAGTCTCCGTATAAATGCACCTGCACTGTGATAGTCTCAGAGGTCCGTTAAAAGCGCAGAGAGCATCATGAAGAACAAGGAACACACCAGGCAGGTCCGAGATACTGTTGTGAAGAAGTTTAAAGCCAGATTTGGATACAAAAAGATTTCCCAAGCTTTAAACATCCCAAGGAGCACTGTGCAAGCGATAATATTGAAATGGAAGGAGTATCAGACCACTGCAAATCTACCAAGACCTGGCCGTCCCTCTAAACTTTCAGCTCATACAAGGAGAAGACTGATCAGAGATGCAGCCAAGAGGCCCATGATCACTCTGGATGAACTGCAGAGATCTACAGCTGAGGTGGGAGACTCTGTCCATAGGACAACAATCAGTCATATATTGCACAAATCTGGCCTTTATGGAAGAGTGGCAAGAAGAAAGCCATTTCTTAAAGATATCCATAAAAAGTGTTGTTTAAAGTTTGCCACAAGCCACCTGGGTGACACACCAAACATGTGGAAGAAGGTGCTCTGGTCAGATGAAACCAAAATTGAACTTTTTGGCAACAATGCAAAACGTTATGTTTGGCGTAAAAGCAACACAGCTCATCACCCTGAACACAACATCCCCACTGTCAAACATGGTGGTGGCAGCATCATGGTTTGGGCCTGCTTTTCTTCAGCAGGGACAGGGAAGATGGTTAAAATTGATGGGAAGATGGATGGAGCCAAATACAGGACCATTCTGGAAGAAAACCTGATGGAGTCTGCAAAAGACCTGAGACTGGGACGGAGATTTGTCTTCCAACAAGACAATGATCCAAAACATAAAGCAAAATCTACAATGGAATGGTTCAAAAATAAACATATCCAGGTGTTAGAATGGCCAAGTCAAAGTCCAGACCTGAATCCAATCGAGAATCTGTGGAAAGAACTGAAAACTGCTGTTCACAAATGCTCTCCATCCAACCTCACTGAGCTCGAGCTGTTTTGCAAGGAGGAATGGGAAAAATGTCAGTCTCTCGATGTGCAAAACTGATAGAGACATACCCCAAGCGACTTACAGCTGTAATCGCAGCAAAAGGTGGCGCTACAAAGTATTAACTTAAGGAGGCTGAATAATTTTGCACGCCCAATTTTTCAGTTTTTGATTTGTTAAAAAAGTCCAATAAAAAAGTTTGAAATATCCAATAAATGTCGTTCCACTTCATGATTGTGTCCCACTTGTTGTTGATTCTTCACAAAAAAATACAGTTTTATATCTTTATGTTTGAAGCCTGAAATGTGGCAAATGGTCGCAAAGTTCAAGGGGCCGAATACTTTCGCAAGGCACTGTATATATATATTTAAATGTGTTTGTGTGTGTATGTGTGTGTGTGTGTGTGTGTGTGTGTGTGCGTGCGTGTGTGCGTGCGTGTGTGTGTGTGTGTGGATCAGAAGCCCCACAAGTATAGTAAACGAACAAAAAATTGACCAACTGGGGACATTTTGTTAGTCCCCACGAGGTCAAATGCTATTTCTAGGGGGTTTAGTGTTAGGGTTAGAATGACATTAAATGTTAGGGTTAGAAGCTAGGGTTAGATTTAGGGTTAGGGTTACACATTATCCTATCCCCAACAGGATACGTCTGTTTTGATCAATGGGGATGTGAGTGAAACGTGACTTTGGCTACAGCGCTGACATCAGTTGGGATGGACCGGGTTTACATCTACCACTTTAGTAGATGCCTTTGAAAACACTCCATCTCTATTACTACACACACGCAGGCATGCACGTATGAACACACACACTAATCACTCTCTCACACACACACGCAAACACACACACACTCTCTCTCTCTCTCTCTCTCTCTCTCTCTCTCTCTCTCTCTCTCTCTCTCTCTCTCTCTCTCTCTCTGTCTCTCTCTCTCTCTCTCTCTGTCTCTCTCTCTCTCTCTCTCTCTCTCTGTCTCTCTCTGTCTCTCTCTCTCTCTCTTTCTCTCTCTCTCTCTGTCTCTCTCTGTCTCTCTCTCTCTCTCTCTTTCTCTCTCTCTGTCTCTCTCTCTGTCTCTCTCTCTCT
>NW_022261983.1:3724765-3825522 GCF_002021735.2 Oncorhynchus kisutch | reverse complement strand
GAGCAACAGGACTACATTCAGTACACTTTCACCTGAACTGACTGACTGAAAGACTGGACTGACTGAAAGACGGACTGACTGACTGAAGACGGACTGACTGACTGAAAGACGGACTGACTGACTGAAAGACGGACTGACTGACTGAAAGACGGACTGACTGACTGAAAGACGGACTGACTGACTGAAAGACGGACTGACTGACTGAAAGACGGACTGACTGACTGAAGACGGACTGACTGACTGAAAGACGGACTGACTGACTGAAAGACGGACTGACTGACTGAAAGACGGACTGACTGACTGAAAGACGGACTGACTGACTGAAAGACGGACTGACTGACTGAAAGACGGACTGACTGACTGAAAGACGGACTGACTGACTGAAAGACGGACTGACTGACTGAAGACGATGAGACTGAAAGACTGAAAGACGGACTGACTGACTGAAAGACGGACTGACTGACTGAAAGACGGACTGACTGACTGAAAGACGGACTGACTGACTGAAAGACGGACTGACTGACTGAAAGACCGGACCTGACTGACTGAAGACGGCGGACTGACTGAAGACGGACGGACTGGCTGAAAGACGGACGACTGCTGACTGCTGAGGACGGACGGACTGGCTGACTGCGAAAGACGGACTGATGAAAGACTGACTGACTGAAAGACGGACTGACTGACTGACTGAAAGACGGACTGACTGACTGAAGGACGGACTGACTGACTGAGACGGACTGACTGACTGACTGAAAGACGGACTGACTGACTGACTGAAAGACGGACTGACTGGCTGACTGACTGAAAGACGGACTGACTGGCTGACTGACTGAAAGACGGACTGACTGGCTGACCTGACTGAAAGACGGACTGACTGGCTGACTGACTGAAAGACGGACTGACTGGCTGACTGACGAAAGACGGACTGACTGGCTGACTGACTGAAAGAGGACTGACTGGCTGACTGGCTTAAAGACGACGGACTGGCTGACTGGCTGAAAGACGGACGGACTGGCTGACTGGCTGAAAGACGGACGGACTGGCTGAAAGATGGACTGACTGACTGGCAGAAAGACTGGCTGAAAGACGGGCTGACTGGCTGAAAGACGGGCTGACTGCTGAAAGACGGGGCTGACTGGCTGAAAGAAGGACTGACTGGCTGAAAGACGGACGGACGGACGGACTGACTGGCTGACTGACTGATTGACTAAATGAAAGATGGACTGACTGACTGATTGACTGGCAGAAAGACTGACTTACTGGCTGCAGAAAGACTGACTGAAAGACTGACTGACTGACTGAAAGACGGGCTGACTGACTGAAAGACGGGCTGACTGGCTGAAAGACGGGCTCGCTGGCTGAAAGACGGCTCGCTGGCTGAAAGACGGGCTCGCCGGCTGAAAGACGGCTCGCCGGCTGAAAGACGGGCTCACTGGCTGCCTTACTGATTGACTGAACAAGTCAATCGCACAAACAAAAACCTCTTAACACACTCAAAAATAACATACAAATGATGTGCACAAATACAATACAACTTTACAACAGACATTTGTCTTCTGCTCTGCTCTCAAACTCTCTACATGGCACACATCACACATGCAGTTGAGACAAGCACAGGGTCAAGCCTGCAGTGCAGATAGAATGGAATGAGAATATATTTTTTTACTAATTAGTGTTAACTTTTCTTTGAGTTTAATTTGATAAGTTGTTGACTCTCCTGATATTGGTTGAGAGCTGTGACCTTTAGGAAAAACTGGAGGGATTCAAACCTACAATTCTTTCCTCTTCCCCGAATCATTCTTCTGCTTCCCTTTATCTATCTTTTCACTCACTCACTCACTCACTCACTCACTCACTCACTCACTCACTCACTCACTCACTCACTCACTCACTCACTCACTCACTCACTCACTCACTCACTCACTCACTCACTCACTCACTCACTCACTCACTCACTCACTCACTCACTCACTCACACTCCTCAGGCTTGGCACAGACACTCAGACTCTCACTCGCAGCCCCAGTCACTCTATTCTGCTTGACTGAACACTGGAGTGTCTTGTGGTTAACAGGTATGACTGTCTACTGGCTAGCTGTCTGAAGTCCTGGGAGAACACTATTTCAGTACAATTCAGAAGAAAAAAAATGACCCATGTCTTTTGAGATGTATCAGTCCCTTGCCTCCATTACAACTTCCACCTCTACTTGAAGTGTTGTGTAATTTGAGTGTGAAGGCTACCAAGTAGCAAATTACTATTGGCTTTGTGTATTGTGTTAGTGTAGGAAGTCAGACATGGTGACAACTGAATGGCATGCAGGCAATCTCTTTAGGTTCAGACAAGGACATAGATGTGGAAGAAATGCCAGCTAGCTGCACTAATGCCACTTATCAGACAGATAAACATAGACTGCCTACCTGAAACTTCTGGAAGTGGAACTTTTGAGATGATGTAACACCCATGCACACCAGTATTCCCTGAGCTCCTCTCTTTCTATAGTCTGTTTGTGTCTGAAGTCTGAAGGCCTCAACTCCTCCCATAGGATCCACTAGTGTCAGTGAGACTACTGCCTGAGCACTACTCCGTTAATGTTTATGCACTGCATAGACTCAGCCGTGGCTGTCAGACAGTGATATACACACTCATCTCTCCTCTAAAACTTCACAGAGCTCCAGAGTGAGGTTCCTGGAAGCTCATTACCTCTTCTGTAACAGAGAGCGTTCTCTATTAAGATGAGCTTTGATCTTTCTATAGGGCAAACAGACAGGCAGCAGAAAGACAGATATAAACTCAGCAAAAAAAGGAATGTCCCTTTTTCAGGACTCTGTCTTCAAAGATAATTCGTAAAAATCCAAATAACTTCACAGATCTTCTTTGTAAATGGTTTAAACACGCTGTTCAATGAACCATAAACAATTAATGAACACTCACCTGTGGAACGGTCGTTAAGACACTAACAGCTTACAGATGGTAGGCAATTAAGGTCACAGTTATGAAAACTTAGGACACTAAAGAGGCCTTTCTACTGACTCTGAAAAACACCAAAAGAAAGATGCCCAGGATCCCTGCTCATCTGCGTGAACATGCCTTAGGCATGCTGCAAGGAGGCATGAGAACTGCAGATGTGGCCAGGGCAATAAATTGCAATGTCCGTACTGTGACAGCGCTACAGGGAGACAGGGCGGAGAGCTGATCGTCCTCACAGTGGCAGACCACGTCTAACAACACCTGCACAGGATTGATACATCCGAACATCACACCTGCAGACAGGTACAGGATGGCAACAACAACAGCCCAAGTTACACCAGGAATGCACAATCCCTCCATCAGTGCTCAGACTGTCCTCAATAGGCTGAGAGAGGCTGGACTGAGGGCTTGTAGGCCTGTTGTAAGGCAGGTCCTCACCAGACATCACCGGCAATAACGTTGATCGTCCTACCTGGCACAAACCCACCATCGCTGGACCAGACAGGACTGGTAAAAAGTGCTCTTCACTGACGAGTTGCGGTTTGTCTCACCAGGGGTGATGGTCGGATTCGTGTTTATCGTCGAAGAAATGAGCGTTACACTGAGGCCTGTACTCTGGAGCAGGATCGATTTGGAGGTGGAAGGTCCGTCATGGTCTGGGGCGGTGTGTCACAGCATCATTGGACTGCGCTTGTTGTCATTGCAGGCAATCTCAATGCTGTGCATTACAGGGAAGACATCCTCCTCTTCATGTGGTACCCTTCCTGCAGGCTCATCCTGACATGACCCTCCAGCATGACAATGCCACCACGCACAGAACAAGCTGTATGTCTGATTTCCTGCTAGACAGGAATGTTAGTGTTCTGCCATGGCCAGCGAAGAGCCCAGATCTCAATCCATTGAGCACGTCTGGGACCTGTTGGATGGAGGATAAGGGCTAGGGCCATTCTCCCCCCAAAATGTCTGGGAACTTGCATGTGCCTTGGTGGAAGAGTGGGGTAACATCTCGCAGCAAGAACAGGCAAATATGGTGCAGTCCATGAGGAGGAGGTGAACTGCAGTACACAATGCAGCTGGTGGCCACACCAGATACTGACTGTTACTTTTGATTTGACCCCCCACTTGGTCAGGGACACATTATTCAATTTCTGTTAGTCACATGTTTGTGGAACTTTTTCAGTTTGTCTCAGTTGTTGAATGTTGTTATGTTCATACAAATATTACATGTTATATTTGCTGAAAATAAACGCAGTTGACACGAGAGGACGTTATTTTTTTGCTGAGCTTACAAGCTCCGATCTATGTGGTGATTTGTTTTTAAATGCCCAATGCAGCTGATTTTGATAGTCAATGTCAAATCATTTATGGGTAAAAATTAAGTACATTACCGTAGTAATAGTTGTTAATTAAAAGGGTAAGAAAGAAAATAATCTATAGCTTTTTTAGCAAAACTATTTCTCAAGCAAGAATTTTGCTAGGATCGTCTGGGAGCTGGCCTGTGAAAGGGCCTAATGGGAGGGGCTTAATGGGAGGGATATGTAACCTCAAAACGATCTGTTATTGGTTTGGAACTCTCTTTGTTATTGGTCTATTATTGTATACTGCTTAGTGATGTCACCAGGCAAGCTACAACTCCATCCATGCAAAACCTGCTGATTAGAAGGTCCTGTGTAAATTATATTTTTAACCAGCAAGGAATAACACTGATCACATTATTGCAAACTTTTACAGTGTTAGTTTTAACAGCTGTTGTACAATATACAAAAAACTGAGTTTTGACTGCACTGAGCCTTTAGTGGAGTGTGTGTGTTTAGACTGCCAGGTAGGTAACACTCCTGAGACCTGCGCACGGCTTCATACAAAATCAACAACGCCACGGCTAAGATGGTTTAGGTCAATTAAAAACAACGGGTTGAGTTGATAGCATGACCAAAGCCCTATTGTTAATCCAAGAATGCCAGGCATACTTTTACTTTACATTTTAAGATTAGCTTCATAGAATTACTTCCAGAACGCTAACAGGATATTTGTGTGCTTAGCTAAGTTTCTATGTGTTGTGTTCCTGCAGGCCTAAAGATGCCATCCGGGCGCTGAAGAAGAGACTGAGTGGGAACAGGAACTACCGGGAGGTGATGCTAGGATTGACGGTGAGACAGGCTCTACTTGGGTTCCCAATGTTGACCCACCTAAATCTTTTCAGATGAACAATAGAGGGTGTGTGGTGTTGAAAAGCCTGGAACATACAGGTCACATCACTGATCATGTGTCCTAGGGCATCTGGAGATGTTTTGGAATGTCTTGAGCCCACAATCTGCTACCCAGCGGTAGAACGTGACCAATCAAATCAATCGGATGTATTTTCTAAAGCCCATTATACGTCGGCAGTTGTCACAAAGCGCTGAAGACCCACATTTGGAAAACACTGGATGAGCACACCTGCAGGGACGGAGCGAATCCATCCAGAGCTAGGCCTAGATCTAAGTGATGCTTATTGTCTGAACTCACCCTCAACAACAACCAGTCTCTGGGAAGAGAAACGGACAAATAGACCTTTCACATTTAGAGCACACTTACCACACTTGCAAACACGCCTGCATGCTTAACTAGGACAGTGCTATTATCCGTTACACTTGTTCTTCACGCCTGAGCTTCAAAAAGCCACCAACACACGTCCATGAATTAGCTGTCTGCTGTGTTTCACTGTGACTTCTCCCTCAGGCGATTTCTCAACTGTTAGGTTTTTTATGTCTTCATATTTTCTTTTGTTAATGTGGATCTGCATCAAAGCTCCTTTATTCCATGTCAGATGACAGAAGTCGGCTCTTTATCAATATCTGAGCACACTTCTCTTCTTCCAGGGAGTTTCTGGCTCTCTATCATACTTTCTTACTTCCTGATGTTTTCTATCCTCTCCTCTTTCAAGTTAAGGGGCTTTATTGGCATGGGAAACAGGATATATGTAAACATTCTTTCTTTCTGATGTTTTACCTCTGTCTTTCCATTTCTAGGTGCTGGAGACGTGTGTAAAGAACTGCGGCCACCGGTTTCATGTCCTCGTGGCTAACCGGGACTTCATTGATGGTGTCCTCGTCAAAATCATCTCCCCCAAAACCAACCCCCCCACCATCGTACAGGACAAAGTCCTGGCTCTGATCCAGGTACAGCACATGATAATAATCACATGGCACATGATAAGAAATCCCTAGGTACTTTTACATCTGAGATACGTGGATAGGTATAAGCAACATGGTGAACATTTCACCAAGCCAGTCAGGGGCGCAAGGTGGAGCTCCAACCTCAAATCTCTAAGGCAATTGACAGAGAGCTGTAAGAGGCCAGGCTGCAGCAGTTAGGATAACCCTGCAGTTAGGAAAATTCTACATCCAAAATTAGTTCAGACACCTCAAACAAATCTCTCTAAATACAGTGAGAGGAGGAGAGAGGACACCTTGTACCTGAGCAGCTCCAGGCAGGTAACCAGAGACTGAACACACACACACACCTACACACACACACACACACAGGACTGAAGTCGGCAACACAACACCTGGGCTCTCACTATTTGGCCTTCATCTATCCACTCCTCTCAGATGTCCACCAGGATGTAACAGGGTTGTTTCCAGCCCTTATTCTGTGTTTGTCTGTGTGTTGTCAGGCCTGGGCAGATGCATTCAGGAGTAGTCCTGACCTGACGGGGGGTGGTCCATATTTATGAGGAGCTGAAGAGGAAAGGCATAGAGTTCCCCATGGCTGACCTGGACACTCTGTCACCCATCCACACACCACAGAGGGTGAGACCCAACACGCATCCACACACCACAGGGGGTGAGACCCAACACCCATCCACACACCACAAATCAAATGTATTTATATAGCCCTTCGTACATCAGCTGATATCTCAAAGTGCTGTACAGAAACCTAGCCTAAAACCCCAAACAGCAAGCAATGCAGGTTGTAGAAGCACGGTGGCTAGGAAAAACTCCCTAGAAAGGCCAAAACCTAGGAAGAAACCTAGAGAGGAACCAGGCTTTGTGGGGTGGCCAGTCCTCTCCTGGCTGTGCCGGGTGGAGATTATAACAGAACATGGCCAAGATGTTCAAATGTTCATAAATGACCAGCATGGTCCAATAATAATAAGGCAGAACTGGAGCAGCAGCACGGCCAGGTGGACTGGGGACAGCAAGGAGTCACCATGTCAGGTAGTCCTGAGGCATGGTCCTAGGGCTCAGGTCCTCCGAGAGAGAGAAGGAAAGAGAGAAAGAGAGAATTAGAGAGAGCACACTTAAATTCACACAGGACACCGAATAGGACAGGAGAAGTACTCCAGATATAACAAACTGACCCTAGCCCCCGACACATAAACTACTGCAGCATAAATACTGGAAGCTGAGACAGGAGGGGTCAGGAGACACTGTGGCCCCATCCGAGGACACCCCCGGACAGGGCCAAACAGGAAGGATATAACCCCACCCACTTTGCCAAAGCACAGCCCCCACACCACAGGGGGCGAGACCCAACACGCATCCACACACCACAGGGGGCGAGACCCTACACGCATCCACACACCACAGGGGGCGAGACCCAACACGCTCACACAGGCGTACATGAACCCATGCTAAGGAGGTAGAATCATCTGAAGCAGTGACTATACTGCTGTAGTAGCAGAGCTGTACTATCTACATGTTGTGTTCTCTATAAAGCTCTACTAACTAACTACATGTTGTGTTCTCTATAAAGCTCTACTAACTAACTACATGTTGTGTTCTCTATAGAGCTCTACTAACTAACTACATGTTGTGTTCTCTCTACAGAGCTCTACTAACTAACCTCATGTTGTGTTCTCTATAAAGCTCTACTAACTAACTACATGTTGTGTTCTCTATAGAGCTCTACTAACTAACTACATGTTGTGTTCTCTCTACAGAGCTCTACTAACTACATGTTGTGTTCTCTACAGAGCTCTACTAACTAACCTCATGTTGTGTTCTCTCTACAGAGCTCTACTAACTAACTACATGTTGTGTTCTCTCTACAGAGCTCTAACTAACTACATGTTGTGTTCTCTCTACAGAGCTCTACTAACTAAGTACATGTTGTGTTCTCTACAGAGCTCTACTAACTAACTACATGTTGTGTTCTCTCTACAGAGCTCTACTAACTAACCTCATGTTGTGTTCTCTATAAAGCTCTACTAACTAACTACATGTTGTGTTCTCTATAGAGCTCTACTAACTAACTACATGTTGTGTTCTCTCTACAGAGCTCTACTAACTACATGTTGTGTTCTCTCTACAGAGCTCTAACTAACTACATGTTGTGTTCTCTCTACAGAGCTCTACTAACTAAGTACATGTTGTGTTCTCTACAGAGCTCTACTAACTAACTACATGTTGTGTTCTCTCTACAGAGCTCTACTAACTAACTACATGTTGTGTTCTCTATAGAGCTCTACTAACTAACTACATGTTGTGTTCTCTATAGAGCTCTACTAACTAACTACATGTTGTGTTCTCTCTACAGAGCTCTACTAACTAACTACATGTTGTGTTCTCTATAGAGCTCTACTAACTAACTACATGTTGTGTTCTCTCTACAGAGCTCTACTAACTAACCTCATGTTGTGTTCTCTCTACAGAGCTCTACTAACTAACTACATGTTGTGTTCTCTCTACAGAGCTCTACTAACTAACTACATGTTGTGTTCTCTACAGAGCTCTACTAACTAACTACATGTCGTGTTCTCTCTACAGAGCTCTACTAACTAACTACATGTTGTGTTCTCTCTACAGAGCTCTACTAACTAACTACATGTCGTGTTCTCTACAGAGCTCTACTAACTAACTACATGTTGTGTTCTCTCTACAGAGCTCTACTAACTACATGTTGTGTTCTCTACAGAGCTCTACTAACTAACTACATGTTGTGTTCTCTACAGAGCTCTACTAACTAACTACATGTCGTGTTCTCTACAGAGCTCTACTAACTAACTACATGTCGTGTTCTCTCTACAGGGTCTACCAGAGGTGGACCCAGCTGTACTAAAGTACAAAGCCCCCATCCAGCCCCACGCTGCAGCCACAGCCACCCTCCCCAAGCCTGCAGCCGCCCCGGCTCCGGCCCCGGCCCCCGCCCCCCTCACCCCCATCCTACAGATACCACACATCCCCAACGTACAGGGCCCCATCACCGCCAACCCTGAACAGGTGAGGATAAAGATGGCCTCTGACGGCTAATGTTAAACTACTGCCAGAGTCATGTTCATTAGGTCAAAAACGGAAAAGAACTGACTGGACATTGCCCAATAAAAAAACAAGTTTCTCCTGTCGTCAGGGTTGCGTCAAAGAACTTGATATGCATAATACGGGAGTGCATCTCACTAATGTTAAGTGGCATCCCCTCTCCTCTCTTCCCTTCCTCTCTTCCCTTCTTCTCCTCTCTTCCCCTACTCTTCTTCAACTGCACTGGTATGACATGATATGTGCCATACAGTATGGTTCTCACTTGTTTTCACCTATCAAGTTCTAATAGTTTAGTGAGGATGAAGGAAAGGATATTAAAAGAATTGAGACGCATCCTGTAGGCCTTTATGCACAATCTTGGGCCCTGTTTGAAAACTGTCAACATACATCCTTCCTTCCTCCCCTCCTGGGTGTTATCAAATCAAATTTTATTAGTCACATTTTATTGATAACACCCAGGAGGGGAGGAAGGAAGGATGTATTTTGACAGTTTTCAAACAGGGCCCAAGATTTTCATGGTTAGCAGATGTTAATGCGAGTGTAGCGAAATGCTTGTGCTCCTAGTTGCGACCGTGCAGTAATATCTAACAAGTAATCTAACAATTTCACAACAACTACCGTAGCTGCCTCCACATAGCTTTGATCAGATCAGGGAATACTTTCTCTCTCTGACCCTTGACCCCTGTGTGTCCTCCTCAGATCGCCCGGCTGCGCAGTGAACTGGACATTGTGAGGGGAAACACCAAAGTGATGTCAGAGATGCTGACTGAGATGGTGCCTGGACAGGAGGACTCCTCGGACCTGGAACTCCTTCAGGTCAGAAAATGGACTACATCCAGCATAGAAATACAATTATAGAACATTGACTTGAATGGGGATGCCCAGATACTACATCCCCATAGAAATATAATTACACACAATTTTAAAACCTTTTTGAAAAATCCTGGACGACGCTGGGCCAATTGTGCACCGCCCCATGAGTCTCCCGGTCGGTTGCGACAGAGTCGTCTGGACTCGAACCCAGAATCTCTAGTGGCACAGCTAGCACTGCCTTAGACCACTGCGCCACTTGGGAGGCCCTCAGGATTCCATAACATTGACTTGAATGGGGGCGTTCAGTCTAGTAATTCTATTTCTCTGACACCCCCTCAGCCTCATCCTACTAAAAATATGTCACTGGTCCTAACTGTGGAAGCTTTTCATCATTAAGAATTTGAGACAGCTGTGTATTGCACGCAACATAAAAAAGGAATTCACACAGCGCTCCATCTGTTTAGTTTTTAAAAATACAAGTTAAACCTTCCCTGCGGTAGTCACCCTGCTGCTCAACTGAAATGTGTTGGAACTCATTTAGCCCACTAGGGGGAGTAGTACCACCACTAGGGGGAGTAGTACCTACCCGCTCTAGGGGGAGTAGTACCACCGCTCTAGGGGGAGTAGTACCACGCTCTAGGGGGAGTAGACCACCGCTCTAGGGGGAGTAGTACCACCGCTCTAGGGGGGAGTAGTACTACGCTCTAGGGGGAGTAGTACTACCGCTCTAGGGGGAGTAGTACTACCGCTCTAGGGGAGTAGTACTACCGCTCTAGGGGGAGTAGTACTACCTGCTCTAGGGGAGTAGTACTACCGCTCTAGGGGGAGTAGTACTACCGCTCTAGGGGGAGTAGTACTACCGCTCTAGGGGGAGTAGTACTACCGCTCTAGGGGGAGTATAACTACCGCTCTAGGGGGAGTAGTACTACCGCTCTAGGGGGAGTAGTACTACCGCTCTAGGGGGAGTATACTACCGCTCTAGGGGGAGGACACGGCCTCTAGGGGGAGTAGTACTACCGCTCTAGGGGGAGTAGTACTACCGCTCTAGGGGGAGTAGTACTACCGCTCTAGGGGGAGTAGGTACTACCGGCTCTAGGGGGAGTAGTATAACGGCTCTAGGGGGAGTAGTACTACCGCTCTAGGGGGATAGTACTAACGCTCTAGGGGGAGTAGTACTTACCGCTCTAGGGGGAGTAGTACTACCGATCTAGGGGGAGTAGTACTACCGCTCTAGGGGGAGTAGTACTACCGCTCTAGGGGGAGTAGTACTACGGCTCTAAGGGGGAGTAGTACTACGGCTCTAGGGGAGTAGTACTACGGCTCTAGGGGGAGGTAGTACTACGGCTCTAGGGGGAGTAGTACTACGGCTCTAGGGGGAGTAGTACTACGGCTCTAGGGGGGAGTAGTACTACGGCTCTAGGGGGAGTAGTACTACGGCTCTAGGGGGGAGTAGTACTACGGCTCTAGGGGGGAGTAGTAACTACGGCTCTAGGGGGAGTAGTACTACGGCTCTAGGGGGAGTAGTACCACGGCTCTAGGGGGAGTAGTACCACGGCTCTAGGGGGAGTAGTACTACCGCTCTAGGGGGAGTAGTACTACCGCTCTAGGGGGAGTAGTACTACCGCTTTAGGGGGAGTAGTACTACCCGCTCTAGGGGGAGTAGTACTACCGCTCTAGGGGAGTAGTACTACGGCTCTAGGGGGAGTAGTACTACGGCTCTAGGGGGAGTAGTACTACGGCTCTAGGGGGAGTAGTACTACGGCTCTAGGGAGTAGTACTACGGCTCTAGGGGGGAGTAGTACTACGGCTCTAGGGGGAGTAGTACTACGGCTCTAGGGGGAGTAGTACTACGGCTCTAGGGGAGTAGGTACTACGGCTCTAGGGTGAGTAGTACTACGGCTCTAGGGGGAGTTAGTACCACGGCTCTAGGGGGAGTAGTACCACGGCTCTAGGGGGGAGTAGTACCACGGCTCTAGGGGAGTAGTACTACCGCTCTAGGGGGAGTAGTACTACCGCTCTAGGGGGAGTAGTACTACCGCTCTAGGGGGAGTAGTACTACCGCTCTAGGGGGGAGTAGTACTACCGCTCTAGGGGGAGTAGTACTACCGCTTTAGGGGGAGTAGTACTACCCGCTCTAGGGGGAGTAGTACACCGCTCTAGGGGAGTAGTACCACCATAGTACCACCGCTCTAGGGGGAGTAGTACACACCACTCTAGGGGGAGTAGTACCACACCACTCTAGGGGGAGTAGTACCACCATAGTACCACCGCTCTAGGGGGAGTAGTTCCCACCACTCTACAGGGAGTAGTACCACCACTCTAGGGGGAGTAGACCACCATAGTACCACACTCTAGGGGGAGAAGTACCACCATAGTACCACCACTCTAGGGGGAGTAGTTCCCACCACTCTAGGGGTGAGGAGAGGGGAACAACAAATATTCCTGTACTTGCTTAAGTGACAGTTGGTGTAGGGTGAAGTTGTCCCTAGATGCTGATCTTGTTAAAAGTAACAAGTAATTAAAAGTAACAAGTTTTTAAAGAGCAGCAGCAAAATAACAATAGCGAGACTATATACAGGGGGGTACCGGTACAGAGTCAGTGTGCAGGGGGGGCACCGGGTAGTTGAGGTACTGTGTACATGTAGGTAGAGTTATTACAGTGACTATCCATAGATGATAACAAAAGAGTAGCAGCGGTGTAAAAGAGGGGGAGGGGCAACGCAAATAGTCTGAAGCCATTTGATTTGCTGTTCAGGAGTCTTATGGCTTGGGGGATAGAAGCTGTTTAGAAGCCTCTTGGACCTAGACTTGGTCCTCCGATACCACTTGCCTTGCGGTAGCAGAGAGGATAGTCTATGACTAGCGTGGCTGGAGTCTTTGACAATTTTAGCTCCTTCCTCTGACACCTCCTGATTTTGAGGTCCTGGATGGCAGGAAGCTTGGTCCCAGTGATGCTCTGGGCCGTTCGCACTACCCTCTGTAGTGCTTTGCAGTCGGAGGCTGAGCAGTTGCCATACCAGGCAGTGACTGAGGGTGTGATAGATAGGTAGTTGAATCAGGTGACCATTCCACTGTTTTATGAGGTGACTTTAGGTAATACAGTTAAACTGTGATTCAATAAATGAAATGTAGGTGTTGTGATTTCTCTTACTAAGTAACACAACTGAGTCTAATGATGGACATGTATGGCTACCTGCTGGCTAGAGACCCGTTTTAGAGAATTCTAGTCATCCACCTTCTGAGAGACAGACTCACCTTTCCATCAGTGATGCCCTGTCCTCACCTTGTGTCTGTCTCCTCACCCTGTGCGTGTTTGTGTGTGTAGGAGCTGAACAGGACGTGCAGGGCCATGCTGTCAGTGTCCTCACCCTGTGTGTTTGTGTGTGTAGGAGCTGAACAGGACGTGCAGGGCCATGCTGTCTGTGTCCTCACCCTGTGTGTGTTTGTGTGTGTAGGAGCTGAACAGGACGTGCAGGGCCATGCTGTCTGTGTCCTCACCCTGTGTGTGTTTGTGTGTGTAGGAGCTGAACAGGACGTGCAGGGCCATGCTGTCTGTGTCCTCACCCTGTGTGTGTTTGTGTGTGTGTAGGAGCTGAACAGGACGTGCAGGGCCATGCTGTCTGTGTCCTCATCCTGTGTGTGTTTGTGTGTGTGTGTAGGAGCTGAACAGGACGTGCAGGGCCATGCTGTCTGTGTCCTCACCCTGTGTGTGTGTTTGTGTGTGTAGGAGCTGAACAGGACGTGCAGGGCCATGCTGTCTGTGTCCTCACCCTGTGTGTGTTTGTGTGTGTAGGAGCTGAACAGGACGTGCAGGGCCATGCTGTCTGTGTCCTCACCCTGTGTGTGTTTGTGTGTGTAGGAGCTGAACAGGACGTGCAGGGCCATGCTGTCTGTGTCCTCACCCTGTGTGTGTTTGTGTGTGTAGGAGCTGAACAAGACGTGCAGGGCCATGCTGTCTGTGTCCTCACCCTGTGTGTGTTTGTGTGTAGGAGCTGAACAGGACGTGCAGGGCCATGCTGTCTGTGTCCTCACCCTGTGTGTGTGTTTGTGTGTGTAGGAGCTGAACAGGACGTGCAGGGCCATGCTGTCTGTGTCCTCACCCTGTGTGTGTTTGTGTGTGTAGGAGCTGAACAGGACATGCAGGGCCATGCTGTCTGTGTCCTCACCCTGTGTGTGTGTTTGTGTGTGTAGGAGCTGAACAGGACGTGCAGGGCCATGCTGTCTGTGTCCTCACCCTGTGTGTGTGTTTGTGTGTGTAGGAGCTGAACAGGACGTGCAGGGCCATGCTGTCTGTGTCCTCACCCTGTGTGTGTGTTTGTGTGTGTAGGAGCTGAACAGGACGTGCAGGGCCATGCAGCAGCGGGTGGTGGAGCTGATCTCCCGGGTCTCCAACGAGGAGGTGACAGAGGAGCTGCTGCACGTCAACGACGACCTCAACAACATCTTCCTACGATACGAGAGGTGGGCATGACAATACACACACACAATTAGGCTTACTTGACTTCATAGGCTTACAGCTACACCAAGTCCACTGGTGAACAAGGATATCTGCTGTGACATGATGTTGCATGTGGAGCACATTTCTACAAGAACACAGTTAATCATCTTGGGCCCCGGGGGACCTGTCTGAAGCATACACTTCTATTGAAGATTCCATGGTCTCAAAAAGTCAAAGCGTTCCTTTCATGTTGTTTTATAGATGACAGAAATGTAAATGTATGATTGATGCCACGTGTTCTTTACATGGAACTCCGAGGACTTGTGGTGTGTTGCAGGTATGAGAGGTACCGGTCGGGTAGAGCGGCTCAGAATAACGGGGTGAGTTATCTCACTGATCTATACATCTATGAACAACTCAACAGGAGTGGATATTAATGTTACTATCTGTCAGTTTGTTGTGATCACCGCAGCACTCTACTCACGCATGCTTACTTTACGCTGACACTCCAACACACACACACACACACACACACACACACACACACACACACTTCCACATCACATACACTGCTGCTACTGTTTATTATCCTGTAGTCTAGTCACTTTACACCTACCGATATGTACATATCTATCTCAATTACCTCGTACCCCTGCCCATCAGATTGGTACTGGTAGCCCATGTATGTAGCCAAGCTACCACTCATTGTGTATTTATTCCTCGTGCTACAGTTTTGGTATATTAATATTCTTTTTGTTATATTATACTAAGAATTTGTTATTGTATTCTGTGTTGTTTGGAAGGTAAGTAAGCATTTCACTGTTAGTCTCCAACTGTTATTTACGAAGCATGTGACAAAATACATTTGATTTGATTGTGTAATTTGTTTCAGTCCATTCTCAATGTATTTTCTGAAATGCGATATGATTTAGATTTGTCAATGTTTGTGGTTAATTTGCTGCATGTGTATAGCAGTTTTATGTCTCTGTGTGTTTCTCTGTTTCTCTGTGTCGTGGTCAGCTAATGGAGGCAAGTATGGCAGCACTCCATTCTATCCCAGCTCAGTCTTGAGATGAATAGAGTCAATGAGGAGAATGTTGAAACATGTCTTACTACTGTAATGTATGGACCTCCTTATTGGACCATATGACATGTTCACATGGAACCTTTTATATAGTGGTGTTGTTCCAGAGAACTAGAATATTCTCTCCCTCTCTCTCGTAAAGCCCTCTGATGTCCGTAGTCTAACGTAGAGGACAGTGATGTGTTGGACTAGTAGACATCTCCATTACCTCCATCCTCCTACCTCTGTTAATTTTCTCTACAAGAGCCACCGCTGTGTGTGTTGACTGTGTTCTGTTGTCTCCCTCCAGATGCTGAGTGAAGCCACAGAAGACAACCTGATAGACCTAACGCCAGGCTCACCCGCTGTGGTCAGCCTCCGAGCCACCTCCACACCCCCGTCCAGCATCCCCCCTGTGACCGCCCCTAGGGCTGGGGCTACAGCCTCCCCTGCCCGGACCCTGATCCAAGACCCTACCTCTGGTCCCTCAACTCTGTCCACTCAGCTCGCCGGCCTGGGTAAGGATGGGGAATGGTTCAATAGGAACGCGAATGATACTCTGTGTACTATATACAAATGATACTCTGTGTACTATATACAAATGATACTCTGTGTACTATATACAAATGATACTCTGTGTACTATATACAAATGCACCAGATGCTAGGTACGCTATACTGTAATGATGCATAGCCCATAGCAAGCAACACACCGCCCATACACACACACACACACACATACACACACACACACACACACACACACACAAGGGCAGTGGAGTGTAAGAAGGTTTCTAATCAGAGCTCTAATGGGAAATAAGCCCTGCTCTATACGTCTCTGTAAATGACTTGCCTGTTAGCCTAAATGATGTTGCTGCACTCCGTGGCACTATGCTCTGGCTTGAGACCTGAGACATAGAAAGGGGGAGAATATGGGAGAATATGCTCCTTTGCTCTACAGTGCTTGCGTCTCAAATGGCACCCTATTGCCCCTATAGTGCACTACTTTTGACCAGAACCCAGGATGAGGACCGGTGCAGGATGATGACTGTCATTGATTCTAGAGGACTGGTGCAGGATGATGACTGTCATTGATTCTAGAGGACTGGCGCGGGATGATGACTGTCATTGATTCTAGAGGACTGGCGCGGGATGATGACTGTCATTGATTCTAGAGGACTGGCGCGGGATGATGACTGTCATTGATTCTAGAGGACTGGTGCGGGATGATGACTGTCATTGATTCTGGAGGACTGGCGCAGGATGATGACTGTCATTGATTCTAGAGGACTGGCGCGGGATGATGACTGTCATTGATTCTGGAGGACTGGTGCAGGATGATGACGGTCATTGTGGACATTTAGATCTCATCTATTTATTTTTCTCTCTTCCCCACACCCCCCTTTACACCCTCTCGCAACTCTTCCTTTCCTCTCTCTCCTCTGCCTCTCTCTCTCTGTGCGTCTCTGCCTCTCTCTCTGCCCTTCCTCCTCCCCTTCCCTCTCTCTCTCTGCCCTCCCTCCCTCCCCTTCCTTCTCTCGCTCTCTCTCTCTCTCAGATGTGGGTGGGGTTAGTGTCAGTGGTACCCTGTCCTCTCTGTCAGGCCACAACCCTGGAGATGACTTTGACATGTTTGCTCAGACCAGGACCAGCTCTCTGGCAGATCAACGCAAAAAGTATGGCTTCCTCAAACTTAGCTCTCCCCTTGGCTTCTAGAACCCCTTCCAAACTTCTAGAACCCTGTTACTATGGATTTGCAGCTTTGATCCTGTCGGACTCGGACTGCTGTGTTGCAGGCTTTTGGTCACAGTCCCGCAATGGCACACCTGATTTATAAAATCTATTTATCATAGTCTTCTAGTTAGACTAACATCAATGTAATCTGGTATGTTAGAACTGGGCTGGAACAAAAGCCTGCAATATGCTGTCCCCCAGGACCAGAGTTGTGAATGTGGTGTTGTCCATTCCTGTTCTAGAGCCACTCTCAGCCTTCCAGAACCATCTCCATGCCACATAGTGGGTCGGCCTCTAACGTGTTCTCTCTGTCTGTGTGTGTGTTGTCAGTGTGAAGTACGAGGACCCTCGAGCCCTGGGTGGGCTTGCCTCAGCTCTGGACGTCAGACAACAGAACGCCACTGGAGGGGTGAGTGCACCAAGGCATGCTGGAGGATGTAGTTTAGATTCACATCCCACCACAATGAAGTGTAGAGTGTGGTTGACGTGCTGTTAAAATGGCTGATAAGGTTAATTTCTCAGCTCATGGTCTCCTCTCTCTGCATGTGATGGCCTGTAGTGTGATGTTAGTTGACCTCTGCTCTCTGTACCACTAATGGCACCCTATTCCCTATATAGTGCCCTTGTCAAAAGGTAGTGAACTATATAGGGAATAGGTTGCCCTTTGGGACACAGGCCTCTGACTTTCCAGGAGTAATACCAGATGAATACAGTAGTAGACCATGGCTAGCCAGCTCTGTATGGTGAACTACACTGTTGGAGTAACAAGCACATACTACCACATGGCTTGTAGTCTAGTATAACTAGGTATTCTAAAGAGCTACATGTAATACTCTCTCTAGACATTTTAAACTATAAACTCTCATTACTTGGTCAATCTGTCATTGCTCAGTAGTGTTTGGTGTTTTTTCTTCTTGTCTTGGTCATTGCTCTCTGTAAGACAGTATTTTGTCACGTTATGGGTGTCAAAGGTCATAGGAAACCATGCTATTGAATTCCACTTTTTGCATGTCACCTTTTCTCCTTCAAATTGTCAAAACTCTTGTATTTATTTTTTTCATTCCACTTCTTGTACCACAGTCAGTCCGTACTAACAAGGCACTTTGTAATCAGGTTCTACACCTGTAAGGCCAGACATAAAGTATTATGAAATCTAAACTCTCTCACACACACACACCGATTACATAAACCGATTACACACACCCTTCACCCTCCAGTGCCAGTTGAGATTGCCTCAGATGGAATGTATCTGCCAGTCTGGGGCTTAGTGATCAGCTGAGGGTTCAAACTATCCTTATTTTCTTCCCCCTTTCCCCATGCGTTCACCTTTTAATTGGAATGATTCTGGCATTTTCCTCTCGTTTGTTCCCCCCCATCCTTTCCTCTCCCTATATTTTCTTCAGTCTAGGTTGTTGCATTGCATTTGATTTCTCTGTTTCCTCTCTGTGCTCTGTTGCTCTGGTCTGGGGCTTCCTCTATCTTGTGTAAGGTGTTGTTCTGTTGTTGATTCAGCTGAGGGTCATAGGGGATGATAACCCAGAGTTGGAGCTGCCCATAGACAGCTGGCTTATTACCCAAGGAATGGTGAGGACTCCATCCTCAGTGTCCTCCCCCTATGTCCAATCACGCCATCATCCATATCCCCCTACACCGCTGGCACCCTAATCACCATCCCCCCCCCATCCATCCCCCTGACAATCCATATCCCAGCACTGCTAAACCAGCTAGCGCCAACAGTAGAATGGAGACACGTCAGAAAAAGCCAGACGACGACTCCAATTGTACAATACCCACACAATGATGAATAAATAAGCTGTTAGAATCTTAATTTGTCCTTGTGTGCTCTGAAAGGAATCTAAACTCCTAGGACCTCTGAGCTGGTGAATATGAGTTATGCATATTCTGAAAACAAATGTGGACTCCCTTCACTCTGTCCCTCCTACTGTTGGTCCTGGTCCTCTCATCCTCCCTTCATGGATGACGTGAAAGGTCTGCTTGGTCCCCAGGGCCAGGTGTGGGTTTTCATCAGTCACAAACAGTTAATGTCTAACAGTCACACACTAAACCCAGGAGAGGTACAGATACTTTACTGCTGCACAACAGGTTATGTTGCCATGGCTGTTGACATTATAGAAATATAATCACTGGAACGGGAATCCCCATTCAAGTCAGTCGGTCTAGAATGGATAGATTGGCGGCCATTTTAAAAGGGATTCTATTTCTATGGTTGACATCAGATTTGTTGTCAACAGTATCATTATTGCTGATTCGACCTGGTTCAAACGTCTGTGTAGCGATAAGTATCATCATCTCTGTCAGATGCATTGTCAAGCTAACGGTCTATAGATACATTTTTATTGAACTACACTGAACAAAAATAGAAACGCAACATGCAACAATTGCAAAGATGTTACTGAGTTACAGTTCATATGAGGAAATTAGTCCACTTAAATAAATAAATTAGGCCCTAATCCATGAATTTCACATGACTGGGAATACAGATATGCATCTGTTGGTCACAGATACCTTTTTTTTAAAATGGGCCTCAGGATCTCTTCACAGTATTTCTGTGCATTCAAATTACCATCGATAAAATGCAATTGTGTTCGTTGTCTGTAGCTTATGCCTGCACGTACAATAACCCCACCGCCACCATGGGGCACTCTGTTCACAACGTTGACATCAGCAAACCACTCGTCCACACAACGCCATACACGTGGTCTGCGATTGTGAGGCCGGTTGGACGTACTGCCAAATTCTCTAGTAAGACATTAAGGTGGCTTATGGTAAAGAAATTAACATAAAATTCTCTGGCAAAAGTTCTGGTGGACATTCCTGCAGTCAAGCATGTCACTTGCACGATCCCTCAACTTGAGACATCTGTGGCATTGTGTTGTATGACAAAACTGCACATTTTAAAGTGGCCTTTTATTGTTCCCAGCACAAGGTGCACCTGTGTAATGATCATGCCGTGTAATCAGCTTGGGACCAACATATGGGACAAACAATAAACATGTTGTGTTTATATTTTTGTTCAGTGGAGATACTATACATATTTAAAGACAACTAGCATAGAAGTCCTGTTTTAACACTGGAACACTAGTGCATTAACCCATTTAACATATTACACCTATTAGCTACAATACTGTTGATGATCTGACGCATTGGTTGCTGTTGTGATTGGTATAAAACTCTTCAATATTGTACCATACTTTATTTATTTTAATTATGGTCCTTCTATGTCAACAGCTGCTCATCGAGAATCTCGTTCTGAAATCATGGGCATTATTATGGACTTGGTCCCCCCTTTGCTGCTATAACAGCCTTGACTCTTCTGGGAAGGCTTTCCACTAGATGTTGGAACATTGCTGCAGGGATTTGTTTCCATTCAGCCACGAGCATTAGTGAGTTCAGGCACTGATGTCATGCGATTAGGCCTGGCTCTGTCGGCATTTCAATTCATCCCAAATGTGTTCAATGGGGTTTAGGTCAAGGCTCTGTGCAGACCAGTCAAGTTCTTCTACACTGATCTCGACAAACCATTTCTGTATGGATCCTTCTTTGTGCACGGGGGCATTTTCATGCAAAAACAGTAAAGGGCCTTCCCAAAACTGTTGCCATAAAGTTGGAAGCACAGAATCGTCTAGAATGTCATTGTATGCTGTAGTGTTAAGATGTCCCTTTACTGGAACTAAGGGGCCTAGCCCGAACCATGAAAAGCAGCCCCAGACCATTATTCATCCTCCACCAAACTTTACAGTGGGCACTATGCTTTCAGGCAGGTAGTGTTCTCCTGGCATCCACCAAACCCAGATGGTGAAGCGTGATTCACCACTCCAGAGAACCCATTTCTAGAGTCCAATGAGGCAAACTTTACACCACTCCAGCCAATGTTTTACATTGTGCATGGTGATGTTAGGCTTGTGTGCAGCTCGGTAGTGAGTGTTGCAACCGAGGACAGATGATTTTTATGCACTTCAGCACTCGGCGGTCCTGTTCTGAGCTTATGTGGCCTACCACTTTATGGCTGAGCTGTTTTTGCTCCTAGACGTTTCCACTTCACAATATCGACACTTACAGTTGACCCGGCGTAGCTCTATCAGGGAAGAAATTTGACAAACTGACTTGTTGGAAAGGTGGCATCCTATGACGGTGCCACGTTGAGTCACTGAGCTCTTCAGTGAGTCCATTGTACTGCCAGTGTTTGTCGAGATTGCATGGCTGTGAGCTTGATTTTATACACCTGTCAGCAATGGGTATGGCTGAAATAGCAGAATCCACTAATTTGAAGGGATGTACACATACTTTTGTATGTCAACTTTGTTGGCCATGCTATGTCAACCCTGTTGGCTTTGCAAAGTTGACTTTGCGTAATGTTCAACAACCGGAATCTGTGAATAAGGCTTAAAAACAATACATTGTGAAGTTGCTGGAAAGGAGTTTAGCTAGCTAGACAGCCAAATCCATATGATCTGACTTTCATATCATTATGCAGATCACGTGACTCTGTGGGATATCCCTTACAGTAACTCACCCTCTGTTTTACCTTTGAGTGAGTTTTCTATCTACCGCTAGTGACCTAGTGTATGGAGCATCCTACACAACAGTACCTGTTGATGTTTTCCTTGATTCTTTGTTTCAACATCTCTCGTCAAAGTCCCAAAAGAGATAATAGAATCTTTAAGAGCACGATACGTTTATGTCCTTCTTATATCGGTACACAACAGTGGAATTTGATCTGATAATCTAGATTCTAAAGACTAGATTGTCGACATGACATCAGTGAATGCAGATGCCTGGCAGCTTGAACATGATCTCTTCTCCATCATAGTGTTCTGCTCTCAACACCACTAGTTTGTGTACTTCTGTGTAACTTCTCAGTATCTCCGTCTCTTGGATCTTTGTGATCGGCAACTAAAAGGAGATTGAAAGAGATCGGCTAGGATTCAGTTACATCGTAATACGGATGTTTTAATGAATGGTTCAGGTTAGGATCTGGGGAAGGTAAACTGATCCTAGATCTGTGCATATGGGTATACTTTCACCCAGAAACATTAAACCAGGAGTGTAAGCTGATCCTAGACCTGTGCATATATGCAAATGTTAGGGCAGCCTTCATGACCATTGACCCCTCTCCTATCAGTCCCGATTGCTGGTACTGTACCCTGAGTCACTCCGACCTCCACATGACACACAAACCATGGCATCCACCCTCTCACCTTCTCCTTTCCATTCTCACTATCACTGCATGATGTCATGCAGCCAGCGTTGCTCATGCTCTGTGTGTGCTTGTGTCATTATGACATTAGTCCTCACTCCCAGTCTTCGGTGGTCCCTGTGATTTGCTGGTTGTCCTTCCAATAAATGATTGACTCATGTGAATTTCCTGATCTACTAATTGACTAATGACCTGGACTAATTAACAGTGTTACATAACTGTAGCTATCAAATCAGCTGGTAGTTTCATGCCTACTCATTAGAACTAACGAGGACAAAATAAATACCTTGGAAGTGGTCTGGGACAAGAGTTTTCCCAGAATCCTGACCATGTGATTTGACCCAGGTAAATCTCTGGGCCCTGGTTATTGCCTATGAACTGGTAATAGCCTATGAACTGGTTACTGCCTATGAACTGGTAATAGCCTATGAACTGGTAATAGCCTATGAACTGGTTACTGCCTATGAACTGGTAATAGCCTATGAACTGGTTATTGCCTATGAACTGGTTATTGCCTATGAACTGGTTATTGCCTATGAACTGGTAATAGCCTATGAACTGGTAATAGCCTATGAACTGGTAATAACCTATGAACTGGTTACTGCCTATGAACTGGTTACTGCCTATGAACTGGTAACTGCCTATGAACTGGTTACTGCCTATGAACTGGTTACTGCCTATGAACTGGTTACTGCCTATGAACTGGTAATAGCCTATGAACTGGTAATAGCCTATGAACTGGTTACTGCCTATGAACTGGTTACTGCCTATGAACTGGTTACTGCCTATGAACTGGTTACTGCCTATGAACTGGTAATAGCCTATGAACTGGTAATAGCCTATGAACTGGTAATAGCCTATGAACTGGTAATAGCCTATGAACTGGTTACTGCCTATGAACTGGTTACTGCCTATGAACTGGTAATAGCCTATGAACTGGTAATAGCCTATGAACTGGTAATAGCCTATGCACTGGTAATAGCCTATGAACTGGTAATAGCCTATGAACTGGTAATAGCCTATGAACTGGTTACTGCCTATGAACTGGTTACTGCCTATGAACTGGTAATAGCCTATGAACTGGTAATAGCCTATGAACTGGTAATAGCCTATGAACTGGTAATAGCCTATGCCCAGGGACCCAATTCTTCTTGTTTATTTTTTCCTGGTCAGGTCATGTAGTCAGCTAGAAATCCTGTCCCTATGCATAATAAATCAATGAGTTGAACATGAAAGAGGAACCTGCACACACAGAGACTGTCTGAGGACTACTGCCATGGCGTTCTCTTCCTCTGATCTTGGTTTTGGTTTGATGGCTTTGTTTTGTTATTTGTCATTTTCCTCTCAGAGCCTCCGGTGAATCTTTTCTTGTTGTTTTTCTTTTGTTTTTGTCATTTCTTTGTTCTGTTGTGTTGTCGGGTCGGTGTGGCGGTGGGTTTATTATTGTGTGGCTTTGTGCCGTCCGCTGGGTTTGTCCATGGCTTTGCTCCATAGATCCCCGTATCGCAGTCCTCTGTCATGGATGACATAGAGGAGTGGCTCTGTGCTGATGTGGTGAGCTTCTTTACCTTGATTTCTCTCGCTCTCTTCTCTCTCTCCTCTCTTTTCTCTCTCGTTTCTTTTTCTTTAGTCACATTTCTATCCATCTCACGTAACCAGGTAGATCACATGTAGTGTTCTAAACTTTAGTTGACCATCTTCCATCCATTCATTATCTGACTAATGGTTTTCCACCAATGATGAGTGATATAACTGTGACCTATCTCTCACATGCTACCATAATGCTAATCTAGAGAATCTATTGGAGTGAAGAATAAAACCTGCCTGTCTAAAGATGACATTGGTATTGTATCATATCACACCAGGTGATGCTACAGTGGTTCTCCCTGATGAATGTGAAAGGTACTCACAGGTCCTTAAAGGGATATAGCAGAGTAAACAGGTTCTGAAAAGTTGGATGGACGAGTGGATGGGTCTATTGAAGTATGGTGGAAGCATGGGTCCGTCACAGTGGTGGAAAGTACATGTTCTGGAAGTACCTCAATGTCAGTACAAAAGCACTGCGTGAGAGTGACCTCCCTGAGTTGTGAATGGTGTCCTGTAGAGGTCAGGGAGGTAAGTAGCTTAGTCAACTTGTACGTAGGGTTGTAACATGTCCGTAACTTTCCCAAAATCCCCTGGTTTTCAAGAAATCCTTGTTGGAAGATTCCTGGAATCAAGAGGGAATAAGCAGGAAATCTGTGAATTCTACTCGGAGATTTAAGGAGAACCAGGGGGATTTTGGGAAAGAATTTTGCAACCCATACTTATTCAATACCGAAGGGAAGACTAATGTTTCGACTTTGACGCTTAACAATGTCCATTTACTGTAAGGCATCTTGGTGAGTCAATGGTTGTGTGCTCCTCCTGGCAGAATGTTATGGATTCACTGATTTCCATTTCTTCTCCTCTGAATAGAAAGGCGATGGTGAGGAAGGGGTGACGAGTGAAGGTATGGATGGATTCAGGGCACTAACACTTGATACTGTAGAAGCTCTCATTAAATGTGGCATAGATTCAGTTTCCTAATTTGTGTCAAAATTCTCTGATCAGCTCTTTAGTACTTGATATATTAGGCTGCGTTTACACAGGCAGCCTAATTCTGATCTTTTGACGAATCCAATCAGATCAGAATTGGGCTGTCTGTTTAAACGCAGCCTTTGTGCTGTTATTCTCAATCCTGCTCCTGGAGAGCTGCAGTACTGCAGGCTTTTGTCTCAGCTTAGTACCATCACACCTGATTCAACCAATCTACTGATCTTCAACACATTGATTGGCTGAATCAGGTGTTTCACTGCTGATATGTGGGGCAAAAACATGCAGTACTGTGCCTCTCCAGAAGGTGCAGCAATGAGGATCACTACGCAAAAAGTCAACAACTGACTAACCATTTGTTTATGTCCTGCTGTTAACAGGGGTTTTCTCTCCTCTTCCTCTAGAGTTTGATAAGTTTCTGGAGGATCGAGCGAAGGTGGTCGATTCCTTCCCATCGCTCCCTGGTGATGAGCCTGGTCCCCCTCTCAGCGCCCCCAGCGGCACCCGCAAGAAGGCTGAACGGACGGAGGATGCCCTCTTTGCCTTGTAGACTCTCCCCCAGGAAACCTCTCTCTCTGAGGCATCTGCAGTACCTAGGTATCCCCTATCCGCCACTCCTGCCAAGCAGCAGTGTAGCTACTGAACTGAACACCAATCCTCCTCCTGCAGAGGACCATGCTTGCTGTCTGCCTGCCCAGCCGCGTTGCATCATGTATTACTATTGAGGTTTTGATCCGTCTGTCAGTGTGGGATGTGTCTGTCGTCTTGTATCTCATCTGCAGCTAGCTACCCTAAGGAGGATATAACCTAACATTGTGAGGATGAGGATAACATGACAAAACCTCGTCTTTATGTTCCTCTGAAGGTGTGAAGGTTAACAGAAAAAATCCTTCTGAAAAAGCAGACCGAGGCATATAGTCTATACAAACAGAGGAGGACTGTGTTATTTTAATAAATGTAGCTTATGAATAATTGATGCATTTATTCTTTTAACGGTTTGTACTGTACTATGTACTAGCGCTGCACTCTGTAGTTGTCTCTCTTTTATTATTTACTCATGTTCCTTTTTTGGTTTCCTTAACCCTTTCATTACCCATTCTACAGTTGTGAAATGTTGGTACAGGGAAAGGCAATGCATGAGGAAGGACTACTGTTTGACAGACTCCATGCTAGTGTTACTCAATTATGGCACAATAGTTCTGCAGGGCCAAATAGCAAACATTACTTACCCGTATCTGCCTGTCTCTACATTTCAAAAGGGAGAAGGAAAAAATATATATAGCTGCAAGCAGCCATGTCAAGGTTCAAGCCCTATGGCACCACAGCAAATATCTGTCACACAGCTTTTATATTTGCTTTCCTTCTTGAAAAGCTGTTGTCAACTTCCCTCCATGTGGTGTGTACATACTGTAGGGAAGGAAAAGGTCCAAAATAGTGTTTTCAATCAGAACCTAAGTAACACCCACCAAATATTTCTGATCGATATTATACAGGGGGTACCGGTACCATACATTGACTCGTTAACGTTACCCCCTGTATATAGCCTGCACATTGACTCGTTAACGTTACCCCCTGTATATAGCCTGCACATTGACTCGTTAACGTTACCCCCTGTATATAGCCTGCACATTGACTCGTTAACGTTACCCCCTGTATATAGCCTGCACATTGACTCGTTAACGTTACCCCCTGTATATAGCCTGCACATTGACTCGTTAACGTTACCCCCTGTATATAGCCTGCACATTGACTCGTTAACGTTACCCCCTGTATATAGCCTGCACATTGACTCGTTAACGTTACCCCCTGTATATAGCCTGCACATTGACTCGTTAACGTTACCCGCTGTATATAGCCTGCACATTGACTCGTTAACGTTACCCCCTGTATATAGCCTGCACATTGACTCGTTAACGTTACCCCCTGTATATAGCCTGCACATTGACTCGTTAACGTTACCCCCTGTATATAGCCTGCACATTGACTCGTTAACTTTACCCCCTGTATATAGCCTGCACATTGACTCGTTAACGTTACCCCCTGTATATAGCCTGCACATTGACTCGTTAACGTTACCCCCTGTTTATAGCCTCGTTAGTGTTCCTTTATTGGTGCTCTTTTACTTTGGTTCATTTAGTAAATATTTTTCTTAACTCTCATATTATTCATAAAACTGCATTGTTGGTTAAGGGCTTGTAAATAAGCGTTTCACAGTAATGTCTGTTGTATTTGGCGCATGTGACAAATGGAATGTGATTAATACTACCACGACAACGGTAAAACAGCCGTATGAGTTGCAGCAGTGACGTTCCTCTCTGGTACTACCTGTACACTATGTAAGTGTAGCGATTTTGAGTTCTTCCAAATACTTTTTAATGACAAAGTCATTTAGTAATTGTTTATCAGAGGAGGTTGGTGGCACCTTAATTGGGAAGGGCGGGAACGTGGTAATGGCTGGAGCGGAATAAGTGGAAAGGTATCAACAACATCAGACACATGGTTTCCATGTGTTTAATGCCCTTCCATTCGCTTCTTTCCAGCCCCTCAGCAGCCTCCACTGGTGTCTTCTGATATTGGGCTATTCTTCAATGTTTTCCTTCCCCTTCTACCATGAGACCAATTTCATGAACTTCATGCACTTTTGGACCCTTGACCGTTTCAGTATGTTTATCCTTGTGTTAATAAGATGGGAACTGTTTTTATAGGACACAAGACATTTTCTTAGACTAATTGCATATGATTTTATATCTTTATGAAATTTCAGCCCTTTTCTGCTCTACAAAGCACACTTTACAGACAGTCGTAAATAGAAAAACGGACCCTTTTCCTGATATGGAAATGAAAGGAATAGTGCAGGTGAAATATGGCACTGAAAATCGAATCAAATTGTACATTTATGATGGCGTATTGGTAGCATACTTCACAGGAAATAGTTATTGCAAACATGCATGTACGTATGTTTACATAAATATGTGTATATACATCAGAAATATGTGAGTATTACCTGCAGTACATGTTTAAAAGTCCAACTGAATTATTAGCTTTTGTGTAGGTCGCTAAGTCGAAAGGCTAACTCATTAATGTATTGTTTGGTCTCCTGGTTGTATATGTACAGTAATGTCATGCAGGAAAATGAATTCCTCCCAGATCCTTTCTACTTTGGGGAAGCTCCCCTGCTCTCCTCTCTTTACAAATACATGTGTGGAACAGAAATAGGTTCGGCTGTGCTTCGGGAGGATGACCAAAAACGTTATTTTTACCGTGTTTTATGTGTTTTTACTGTGGTCTAAATTGTCTGGTAAAGCTTCCTGTCTTTTATTTTTGAGGATTACAGTGGGTAGTAGCTGTGGGCTGTGACTCTGCTAGTGGGACTCCCCCTTTTAACCTGTTAACATTCTATTTTACTTTGCTTACCTACAGTAGGTAATGGAGTTAGATGAGGGCATAACATTCTCTTCCTGTTGTCAGGAAAACATGGGCTACAGACCTTTGAGGCAAAAGAGGTTCGTTCTTCATTTCAACTCTTTTGCCAGTACTTTTCAAAGTTAATGCTTATAAAGCTTCTACAATTAACACCAAATGAATAACTACAAAACGCCACGACGTTTCACTTCAATAGGAACTATGTGTTTACTTACAAGTATCCTTATATACTTATCAAAGTTGTGTATTATACTGTAAATGAGATACTCAAATAAGTAAAAAAGACCTTACTGTATTTTATTGAAAAACATCTGCTTCCAGATCAAACATTATTTGTAACAATCATTTATAAATGTTAGAGGGTGATATTACAAACAAGTACATTATTTGTAACAGTCATTTATAAATGTTAGAGGGTGATATTACAAACAAGTACATTATTTGTAACAGTCATTTATAAATGTTAGAGGGTGATATTACAAACAAGTACATTATTTGTAACAATCATTTATAAATGTTAGAGGGTGATATTACAAACAAGTACATTATTTGTAACAGTCATTTATAAATGTTAGAGGGTGATATTACAAACAAGTACATTATTTGTAACAGTCATTTATAAATGTTAGAGGGTGATATTACAAACAAGTACATTATTTGTAACAGTCATTTATAAATGTTAGAGGGTGATATTACAAACAAGTACATTATTTGTAACAATCATTTATAAATGTTAGAGGGTGATATTACAAACAAGTACATTATTTGTAACAGTCATTTATAAATGTTAGAGGGTGATATTACAAACAAGTACATTATTTGTAACAATCATTTATAAATGTTAGAGGGTGATATTACAAACAAGTACATTATTTGTATGATTTGTCTTGGGCATTAATGTTTGAATGTGTTTTAGAATACTGTAACAGAATAAACTGTTATTAATGCGCTTGAACTCCTGTTTCATTCTTGTCCTAGTTGGTCTTCTGTTGCTTTAATTCCACCTCTTATGAAATAGTAGCATACATTTTACAATCAACAGTTGCTGTTCCTCTTATGTCTTAAGGCTGGACAAAGCATAGAGATGTTTGAACTAAGATTCTTTGTTACTGAACAAATATAACATGTCACTTTAAACAGTTGATTTCTATGTGTGTCACTTTTTATTTTTATAACCAGAAAGCGTTATGTATATGCTTACTCTTTTACGCTGTCCTCCGATCAGATGGTTGTGTGAACCTGTTGGGTTGCTATGGATCATGTGAACCTGTTGGGTTGCTATGGATCATGTGAACCTGTTGGTTTGCTATGGATCATGTGAACCTGTTGGTTTGCTATGGATCATGTGAACCTGTTGGTTTGCTATGGATCATGTGAACCTGTTGGTTTGCTATGGATCATGTGAACCTGTTGGTTTGCTATGGATCATGTGAACCTGTTGGTTTGCTATGGATCATGTGAACCTGTTGGTTTGCTATGGATCATGTGAACCTGTTGGTTTGCTATGGATCATGTGAACCTGTTGGTTTGCTATGGATCATGTGAACCTGTTGGTTTGCTATGGATCATGTGAACCTGTTGGTTTGCTATGGATCATGTGAACCTGTTGGTTTGCTATGGATCATGTGAACCTGTTGGTTTGCTATGGATCATGTGAACCTGTTGGTTTGCTGTGGATCATGTGAACCTGTTGGTTTGCTGTGGATCATGTGAACCTGTTGGTTTGCTATGGATCATGTGAACCTGTTGGGTTGCTATGGAACATGTGGACCTGTTGGGTTGCTATGGATCATGTGAACCTGTTGGGTTGCTATGGATCATGTGAACCTGTTGGGTTGCTATGGAACATGTGGACCTGTTGGGTTGCTATGGAACATGTGGACCTGTTGGGTTGCTATGGAACATGTGGACCTGTTGGGTTGCTATGGATCATGTGAACCTGTTGGGTTGCTATGGAACATGTGGACCTGTTGGGTTGCAACAGGAATGAGCTATTGGACATTAACCCAATGTATCTCTTCACTACCTGCAAACTGGTTGAAATATGTAATTTCAACAGCAAAACTAGTTAAATGTTTTTTCAACCAGTTTTGCTCACCGAGTATGGACATGGGGGAGCTGGAAATTGTGTCCTCCGGTGTTCTGTTGAGGAACAGCTGTTTTTCCTGAGTAGGAAATGTTCCGGTCTAGACTAAATGGTCAGGAGAACTCTTGTCCGTCCTGTATGATGATGTGGGTGTTCTATGGCTGTGCTGTTCTGCAATTCATTACTTTGGTTTCAGCTTTCTATTGTGTGACCTGATTATGCACATATTAACCAATAAAACACTAGCAACGTGTGACCTCTACCAACACTTTGTTTATGGTTATTTTCTTGTGTGTATTACATTTGTCTTTGCGATGGCGTTAGTATATGAAATATGATAGTGAACACACATGGTAAATTCAGGCAAAGATGAGCTCATAGTTCAACCTGGCGTAGTGGCCCACTGAGTGATGCAACAGACTCACTTCTTGCACCATGTTATTCATAGCACTGCATGTTTCCCCTGCTCTGAATCTTTCCCCTTATACAGTGGTGCAAAAAAGTATTTAGTCAGCCACCAATTGTGCAAGTTCTCCAACTTAAAAAGATGAGAGAGGCCTGTAATTTTCATTTATAGGTACACTTCAACTATGACAGACAAAATGAGAAGAAAAAAAATCCAGAAAATCACATTGTAGGATTTTTAATTAATTTATTTGCAAATTATGGTGGAAAATAAATATTTGGTCAATAACAAAAAGTTTATCTCAATACTTTGTTATATACCCTTTGTTGGCAATGACAGAGGTCAAACGTTTTCTGTAAGTCTTCACAAGGTTTTCACACACTGTTGCTGGTATTTTGACCCATTCCTCCATGCAGATCTCCTCTAGAGCAGTGATGTTTTGGGGCTGTTGCTGGGCAACACGGACTTTCAACTCCCTCCAAAGATTTTCTATGGGGTTGAGATCTGGAGACTGGCTAGGCCACTCCAGGACCTTAATTCTTCTTACGAAGCCACTCCTTCGTTGCCCGGGTGGCGTGTTTGGGATCATTGTCATGCTGAAAGACCCAGCCACGTTTCGTCTTCAATGCCCTTGCTGATGGAAGGAGGTTTTCACTCAAAATCTCACGATACATGGCCCCATTCATTCTTTCCTTTACACTGATTAGTAGTCCTGGTCCCTTTGCAGAAAAACAGCCCCAAAGCATGATGTTTCCACCCCCATGCTTCACAGTAGGTATGGTGTACATGACATTCTCCCAATCTTCTTCTGGATCATCAAAATGCTCTCTAGCAAACTTCTGCTGTCCTTTTGACAGCTCTTTTTGGTGTCCTTTGACAGCTCTTTGTTCTTGGCCATAGTGGAGTTTGGAGTGTGACTGTTTGAGGTTGTGGACAGGTGTCTTTTATACTGATAACAAGTTCAAACAGGTGCCATTAATACAGATAACGAGTGGAGGACAGAGGAGCCTCTTAAAGAAGAAGTTACAGGTCTGTGAGAGCCAGAAATCTTGCTTGTTTGTAGGTGACCAAATACTTGTTTTCCACCATAATTTGCAAATAAATTTATTAAAAATCCTACAATGTGATTTTCTGGATTTTTTTTTTCTCATTTTGTCTTTCATAGTTGAAATGTACCTATGATGAAAATTACAGGCATCCCTCATCTTTTTAAGTGGGAGAACTTGCACAATTGGTGGCTGACTAAATACTCCCCCCCCCCCCCCCCCACTGTACACCTCCCCTCCCATGCCAAGGTAATTGTTTCCTGTTGATGTCCATGCAGACACTCCAGATGTATTCATGCAACAATTTCAACGATTTTACTGAGTTACAGTTCACAAAAGAAAATCTGTCCATTTTTAAGTAACTAAATTAGGCCAAATCGATGGATTTCACATGACTGGGAATAGAGATACCTTAAAGTAGGAGCGTGGATCAGAAAACCAGTCAGTATCTGGTGTGACCATCATTTGCCTCATGCACCAAGACACATCTCCTTCGTATAGAGTTGATCAGGCTGTTGATTTTGGCCTGTGGAATGTTGTCCCACTCTTTAATGGCTGTGCGAAGTTGCTGGATATTGGTGGGAACTGGAACACGCTGTTGTACACGTCTATCCAGAGCATCCCAAACGTGCTCAATGGGTGACATGTCTGGTGAGTATGCAGGCCATGGAAGAACTGGGACATGTTCAGCTTCCAGGAATTGTGTACAGAACCTTCCAACATGGGGCTGTGCATTATCATGCTGAAACATGACGTGATGGCGGCGGATAAATGGCCTCAGGATCTCATCACGGTATCTCTGTGCATTCAAATTGCCATTGATTAAAATGCAATTGTGTTTGTTGTCTACCTTATGCCTGCCCATACCCCCACTGCCACCATGGGGCACTGTTCACAACGTTGACATCAGCAAACCCCTCGCCCACATGACGCCATACCCTCTGTCTGCCATCTGCCCGGTAAAGTTGCAACCGGGATTTATCTGTGAAGAGTGCACTTCTCCAGCGGGCCGGGGTCCATCGGGGGTGAGTGTTTGCCCACTGAAGTCCGTTACGATACAGAGCTGCAGTCAGGTCAAGACCCTGGTGAGAATGACGAGCACACAGATGATCTTCCCTGAGACGATTTCTGACAGTTTGTGCAGAACTTCTTCAGCTGTGCAAACCCAGTTCCAGCAGCTGTCCGGGTGGTTAGTCTCAGACCATCCCGCAGGAGAAGAAGCCGGATGTGGAGGTCCTGGGCTGGCATGGTTACACGTGGCCTGCGGTTGTGAGGCCGGTTGGACATATTGCCAAATTCTCTAAAACGACATTAAGGTGGTTTATGGTAGAGAAATTAACATTAAATTATCTGGAAACAGTTCTGGTGGACATTCCTGCAGTCAGCATGCCAATTGCAGGCTCCCTCAACTTGAGATATCTGTGGCATTGTGTTGTGTGATAAAACTGCACATTTTAGACTGGCCATTTATTGTCCCCAGCATAAGTTGCACCTGTGTAATGATCATGCTGTTTAATCTTGATATGCCACACCTGTCAGGTAGTTGGATTATCTTGGCAAATGAGAAATGCTCACTAACAGGGACGTAAAAACAAATGTGTGCACAATTCGAGAGAAATAAGCTTTTTGTGTGTATGTACATTTTCTTTTTTTTCTTTTTTTCAGCTCATGAAACATGGGACCAACATTTTAGATTTTTGTTCAGTTTAGATCTGCCTGGATCTCCCTGACTGAATACAGTGCACACCCATAGACCTCTCTATTGGATCTATGCTGATAACTGACTGCTCCTTTGGCTGCCTGTTGAGCATCACACTGATCTCCTGGTGTGTTACCAGATTCAAAAGAGCATCATGTCAGTCAGGACAACAATCGCCCCAGGCAACAAAGGCAGTCCTGCTGACAGCAGGCCGGGCCCCTATATACTATATCTTTCCTGCTCCACTGCTTGCTATTCAACAACTAGTTTGCAGCTGTGCTACTGTCGGTCGTTGACCCATTTCTTTCCAGTACCACACCTTTGTTGTGCCCCCTTTGTGTGTGCTTGTGTTTTGGTGAGCTCACACACAGCTCACATGTCCTACTACAATCCACATATCGGATAATTCGATCATGGTTATTATTGTTGATTTATCTAATGGTCTTTTTAGAGAGCCATTACTTTGTGTTAATTGCTTAATTACCATGGTTTGAATAATGTGTTTTTGTTATTTATTCTTTGAAGAAAATATTTGCGTTGACTTTATGCTACATGTCATTGTCCAACCAAAGGGGACTTCCATGAGCTTTGTTAAATCAACCCTGTTAATCTCGTCTTGCCCTAAAAGTTTTGAAGCCGCACTGTACTATGTCCCTCCATATATTTAGCCTGCACCCCCTTCCCCTCCACGACTCCAGGAGAAATACATGATGTAACCACGGGAGCCAAAGTCGTGATGTCAGATCACCCCACTCGGTTTCCGAGTTCCCCATTGGTCGAATTCTCTGGTTCTACAGACAGAGTCATCACTACGGGCCACACAAGCTTGAACAGTTGTTAGCCCACCCCTGCTTGGCGTTGATTGGCTGTTAAGGACAAGCCCATAATAAACACCCATGCTGTTGTTTTCCAGAGGATAATGCCGTTTTCTCGATTATAAAACGTCATTAATGCATTATATAAGTACAGACCACGAAACAAAACAAATATTAAAAACATGACATTTCCACGTTCAATTGATGTATTTAGCACTTGAAGAAGCTTATTAACTTTGGATATGTATTTCCCCACAGTGTTCATCCTACATTATAGTAGTTTTCAAGAAACACTGCTTTTTATTCTTTGCAATAGCCATGCACAAATGTAAATACCATGGACACTGTATATCGTCCTGGAGTTGCCAGTCAAAAAAAAGGTATGAGACCATGAAGGGGGAGTCAGAATTCACAAGTGGTCGGGGGTTGGCTTGAACAAGTGTCACTCATTAAGCGCTCTGTAACTAGCTGGCTAAGCATGTGGATCCTCAATGAGCACTGTTTAGCGTGAGAAGTGTGCCTCTTGGGCATCAATATGAAGACAGAAGAAGGCACTATTTGACAGATCAATAACAGAGTTTATCTCACTGGAATAATTGCAAATGTAGCTAGATACACAAACATCGATTTAAGTGGAAATCGTAAGTTTTTAGCCACAGTGAGTTAGCTAACCATAACGAGACAGCAAAAATGAACTTGTCTTTTGACGATCAATCACTGGATAATCTGGATCCAACCATATCCCTAAATGACCCCAGCGATATTGACACGGCTCTGCTCAATGACATTGATGGTAAGAACGTTAAGCTTACTAGTAAGCTAGCTAGCAAAACGGACAACTTGAACTTGGTAACGCGTTAGCTAGTTAGCTATTGTTGTTGCGAATGTTATCTAGCCAAACAAGTGACAGCAATAGTAGCAACACATACATGAAACAGCTTGTACACAGAGTTACTGAGTGAGGTATCATTAACTACGTATAGGCACCCAGTGAGTAATTTAGAATGATGTACAGCTTAGTTAGCAAGTTAGCTAACTTACATTAGTTATACATTAGTTACCTTAAATCAAATTAACGAGCTTTATATTTGACTCAAACAGTAACGTTATGTGGTAGTAGGAGAAGGCTTCCTTCTCTCAGGGTCGAGGAGAATCCTAGTTAACCTTATGGAACTAGCTAGCTACTGTCTGAGTTCGGTGCTTGTTTATCTGTTTTTGCGTTTTGGTTCTGATCTAACTCTAGACACATTTATATCTGCTATTTTGCATGTTATTGATAAGTTAAAACAATGTGCATACTACACGAGCTGATAGTTCACTGCTAGCTTGTGTGTGATGAACGGAACAGACGCTAGTTAATGTGCCCCGCCCCCTCCAACTTGTCCTACTGACATCACGACGAGGTTAATTTCGAGCGTTCCCTGTCGGGTTCATTTCAAGAGGCGTGAAATAAGTCCATAACATGAATCATGATCTGATGGTTGCTTTTTTCCCATCCATATATAATTCATATTTATGTATGAATGAATCATATGTTGCAGTCTTATTAATAAAATGTTCATCGTTTATATTTAAATTAGTTAAGTTATATCGAACCTAGTTACCTTAATGCATCAGTGCATTCAATTGAATGGTGGCTATTCGATTCGTTGGTGATATTAACTAATGTTATTTGTCAGTATAATCAATGGTTGGTTGTTTGCCAACAACTGCTCTGCTGCAGCATCTCACCCTTCATTGATTCCACGCACTACCCTAAAAATTGACCGAGAGTAACCCAGCACTAAATTGTCCCATAGTAACCCCTTCTCATTGAAACCACAAGTGCTTCCTCTCTTTCTATCTTGGGGGCTGGTCTGCATTGCAAGTGTCTGAGGCACTTTCTGATTGGTCGGCAGCGATCACCTCATACAAAACATTGGTTTACAAATCCAGGCTAGTCAGACTGGTGTGCCAGTGCAGACAGAGAGCAAAGGCAGAAGCATGAAGTGTGTTCTGTTATTACTAGACCTAGTCCTTATAACATATGACTATTAGCTTGATGATTTGGTCTAAGATTAAACAAAATGGTCTTTCTCCTTGCCAGGGAACAGCCTCCTCACTGTGCTGCCTGAAACTCATTTGGGATAGCCTAACCTACAGCCTATTTCAGTTAGAAATCCAGAAGCTATAGACAATATTTGTGAGCATCTCTAGCTGATTAAACAAGTATACTATACAGTGTATTACCCTAAAACAAGGCCTGTTGTATTATTAGAGAATAAAGATTTCAGTGTGAGTAATTAACTTGCTACTATTACTCAGTTCCATGTTCTAATGTAAAGTGCTACCATGCCATGTTTACGTGGAGGGTGCAGCATAGCATAGTAAACATCACCCTTTTCATCAACACTCAATTCTTCTTGCGTCTCCATCCTCACCTACTCAGGGTTGTTGTCCTTTTGACAGACCGTGTGCATCATAATGCTGTGAATAGTAGTGAAGTAGCTTCAGGTCTGGGATGGTGTGACTGTGATCATAGTGTCTATTGTGTTGCCTGTCTCGCTGTGGCCCTTTTGGAGCCCATTAGAGTGGCATAGAGCCAGTCTGCTCTGCTGCAGTGGCCCCATAATAACTGCATTACTGACCAGGACTGAACTGAGCTGGCCCCATTTACTGTCCTGCTCTACTTCTCAGATCAGGGCTCATATCCACAAAGTATCTGAGTATGAGTGCTGTTCTAGGATCAGATCTTTTGTCTTCATGATAATCTGATTTATTATGATCAAAACTGATCTTAGATCAGCACCTACTCTGGGACACTTTGAGCCCAGTTCTTGGTTTTTCTAGTGGAGTTAGGGCAGAGATTAAGTGACACATTAACATGTGGTGTGGCGAGAGAGATGGGAGAAATGCTCTGTCAGTCAGTCACCCAGTGGTTCAAGTCTTAATTAAAGCCTTTAGTTGACAATCACGAAACGCTCCGATTGGGTTACAGGGTTTTATCTCTGCTCCATTCAGAGGCCCAGAAACGTGGTTTGGTCATTGGGAGGCACGCTGATGCACCCATCCCGTTAGCGAGATCATTTACACCAACATCAGCTGGATTGCAGCGCGCCAAATTAAATTACTAAAAATATTAAATTTTCATGAAATCATAAGTGCAATATAGCAAAACACAGCTTAGCTTGTTGTTAATCCACCTGGCTTGTCAGATTTCAATAAAGCTTTTCGGCGAAAGCTATCCAAGCGTTTATGTAAGAAGATCTGTCTCAGTCGGCAAAATGTTAAACAGCTAGCAGCCACGTTGGTCACGAAAGTCAGAAAAGCAATAAATTAAATCGCTTACCTTTGATCTTCGGATGTTTGCACTCACAAGACTCGCAGTTACACAATAAATGTTCCTTTTGTTCCATAAAGATAATTTTTATATCCAAAATACCTCCATTTGTTTGGCGCGTTATGTTCAGAAATCCACAGGTGCAAGCGGTCACGACATCGCAGACAAATTCCAAATAATATCCGTAATGTTCACAGAAACACGTCAAACTTATTTTTTATAATCAATCCTCAGGTTGTTTTTTCAATATATAATCGATAATATATCAACCGGTACTTTAGCTTCGTCAATAGGAGAGAGAGACACAATGGCTGCTCCAAACTTTTGCGCAAGCAAAATTCTGGGAACACCCAGCTGACGCGATGTGATCTTTCTCGCTCATTTTTCAAAATAAAAGCCTGAAACTATGTCTAAAGACTGTTCACACCATGGGGAAGCCGTAGGAAAAGGAATCTGGTTGATATCCCTTTAAATGGAGCGAAGGCAGGCTATGGAACATGGAGCTTTCAAAATAGAAGCTACTTCCTGATTTGATTTTCCCCAGGTTTTCGCCTGTAATATCAGTTCTGTTATACTCACAGACAATATTTTGACAGTTTTGGAAACTTTAGAGTGTTTTCTATCATAATCTTACAATTATATGCATATTCTAGAATCTGGGCCTGAGAAATAGGCAGTTAAATTTGGGTATGTTTTTCATCCAAAATCAAAATACTGCCCCCTACACGCAAGAGGTTTTTAAGATGTTCAAAATGAGTGCAGTATGGAGTGAACAAAAGGCTCTGCTGTGTGTGTGTGTGTGTGTGTGTGTGTGTGTACAGCTGTTTGTTCCAGTCTAGCTTTAACACATGATTCAACTAATCACAGTCTTCAACTTAGATTACTTTGTTTTAGTTTTGCCTTAATTGACCCTCTTCTCCTGATTTCTGTGGCAATGTCATGGTTAACAAGGCATCCCCTGTCTCTCTCTGTCTCTGCTTCTCTCAATCTATGGAGTACTCTGACTATATCCCCATCTCTCCTCAGACATGCTGCAGCTCATCAACAACCAGGACATGGTGGAGTTCAACCAGGACATGGCGGGTCTCTTTGACCCCCCTCAGTTCACAGGGGTCACCCCTACCCAGGACCTCCCTGCCCTCAGCCTGCCCCACTCCACCACCTCCCCTCCATCCACCACCACCTCAATCCTGAGCAGCAGCCCCCACCTTGATGCTCTCCTGGGGCCCCCCATCATCCGCAGTTCCTCCCCCCCAGACAAGGCCTTCCACCCCCCCACCTTCCAGCAGTCGCCCCTGGCCCAAGTCACCACCTCCACCCCTGTACCACTACCTAGGCCGCAGCCAGCTCCCCAGCAGGGCTCTCCATCAGCCCAGGCTGCTCAGGGTGTCAGGCAGCCCAAGGTGGACCTGCCCCTGCCGGTCCTCTCCCCCCCAGCCCCTGTTCCAGTCCAGCTTCCTCCCCCAGCCTCCTCCCCCCATACTGTACCCGGCCAGAGCCCCGTGTTCAGCGCCGTCCCCCAAGCCCTGTTCACCTCTCCTGCCCCCCAGCAGTCTCAGGCCCACACCCAGCAGATACGGATTAACTACAGCACCCAAAATGGCTACAAAGGTGAGGAACAGATTGTCTCCATTCCTCTGTATTAATAGTTGAAATGCTGGTAGTAGATGGATGAGAGTCAGAAAATAAGGCCAAGGGAGCAAACGAATGCAAGGATACGTAAAACTGAGTCACTCCCCCTAATCCTAACCCCTTCCACGTGGAGATGAAACATAGCTATTTTAATGGTTGTAGGGGTTTCCCCATGGCCCTCCCTGTTCAGCCACGTCCTGCCAGATAATGGGAGGGAAGGAGGGACCCCACCATGTGTTGCTAGTAGTAGAGCCACATGGTCGTTAAGACGTCTTATTTATGATGCAGAGCAGGGCCATGCTGCTGTGTCTGGATGAGAGCAGAGCATGACTGGAGGAACAGTTTACACATGCTCACACTCCTACTGTCTCACCCACTCTCACACACACTCTCTCTCTGTCTCTCTCTCAAGGCGAAAGGTAGGGACTGACAATGGAAACTGGTATACAAAGCACAAACATTCACTCCCTGAAGAAAGCCCACTTGGTGTTATGAGGAGGTAGAGTTGTGTTCTATGGTGCAGTAACAGTAGTAGTTCAGCATGTTTCCAAAAGAGAGTCAGTGGGTTACTCAACAACCTCCGCTGACTGTCAGTCAAAATCCCAATCTAATACCCGTTGGTCAGAGTGAAGGACCGTCCCTGAGGCTGAGAGGGTTTTTTGTCTACACTCTCTATGAGCCATATTCAGATATACACACCTTGCATACCTGTGCAACACTGTCCCTTTAAGTGTCTCGCTACACTCGCATTAACATCTGCTAACCATGTGTATGTGAAATTAAATTAGATTTGAAACTACAGTAAGATTTCTGCCCCATGCAGCCATGCCCCAGCATTACAAACCTATTGACTCTGTGTAGACCAATGTCTTTACAGCCACCTGTACTGTTATGTTACACACTGCCTGCTACAGTCATCATATCGTATGTTTTCTAGAGGTCAAAGGTAATTCCTACAATGATAATCCATACTGTTATCGGTCAGTGACTCAAGTGTCTTTATAGCTACCAAACGTACCGTAGTGTACACTCCCCGCTTCAGCCAGTATCCCATAATGATATCACTTACCAGGGGAAAGGTCATACACTACTAAGCCACGCAAAAAATGTATGTGAACTTTGGCCTCGCCAAAGACTTATGGTGACGACAGTTTATATGGTGTTTTAGTTTTACAGCTGGTTTTACAGCTTGAACTATTTCAAACACAATTGAGTCCATACTAGCAGGACGTTTTGAACCCAGAAACAAATATTTATGTACTCCCTCCTTGTTTCAGGCAGTTTTCTTCCGTTTGGTGCCTAATGAACATGACCCTGATTATTTTTCTAGCTGTCAATCATCAAGGAGGCCCCGCCCAGCCCATGGTCAGCCTGTCGTCGTCCCCTTCCGGTGTTCAGCCAATGACCATCCAGGCTCTGACCACCACGGCCCCCCTCCTGACCACCTCAGCAAGCCCCCCAGCTCAGACCATCGCATCACATCACATTCAACAAGTTAGTTTGTTCACCTGGAGTGAGTGCGTGTGTGTGTTATGTTTGATGAGACTCATTAACCCTAAGAATATCAACACACCAGAAAAATTTGTTCTATGCATTCAAACCTATTATTGTCCTAGTATTTCTTTCATTTCTAATTTATTTCAATGGAACAGAACTGCTCCCTCAGGCTTATAGTCTAACCCTCCATCTCTCCCTCTCCCTCGCTCTCTCTCTCTCTCCCTCGCTCTCTCTCTCCCTCGCTCTCTCTCTCCCTCGCTCTCTCTCTCCCTCGCTCTCTCTCCCTCGCTCTCTCCCTCGCTCTCTCTCTCTCCCTCGCTCTCGCTCTCTCTCTCTCCCTCTCCCTTGCTCCTCCTCCTCTCAGGTATTGCTCCAGCCCCAGTTTATCAAGGCTGAGTCTCTGCTGCTGACCACCTTGAACCGTGACCCCTGTATGGTCACTACTGTGGCCTCTCCATGCATCACCTCCCTGGCCACCACCACATCCCAGACCACCCACTCACTGCAGGTAGGAACCACATCCCAGACCACCCACTCACTGCAGGTAGGAACCACATCCTAGAGCACCCACTCACTGCAGGTAGGAACCACAGCCCAGAGCACCCACTCACTGCAGGTAGGAACCACATCCTAGAGCACCCACTCACTGCAGGTAGGAACCACATCCTAGAGCACCCACCCACTGCAGGTAGGAACCACATCCGAGAGCACCCACCCACTGCAGGTAGGAACCACAGCCCAGAGCACCCACCCACTCACTGCAGGTAGGAACCGCAGCCCAGAGCACCCACCCACTCACTGCAGGTAGGAACCACATCCTAGAGCACCCACTCACTGCAGGTAGGAACCACATCCTAGACCACCCACACACTCCAGTTAGGAACCACCACCCACAGCCCAGACCACCCACTCACTCCAGTTAGGAACCACCACCACAGCCCAGACCACCCACTCACTCCAGTTAGGAACCATCACCACAGCCCAGAGCACCCACTCACTCCAGTTAGGAACCATCACCACAGCCCAGAGCACCCACTCACTCCAGTTAGGAACCATCACCACAGCCCAGAGCACCCACTCACTCCAGTTAGGAACCATCACCACAGCCCAGAGCACCCACTCACTCCAGTTAGGAACCATCACCACAGCCCAGAGCACCCACTCACTCCAGTTAGGAACCATCACCACAGCCCAGAGCACCCACTCACTCCAGTTAGGAACCATCACCACAGCCCAGAGCACCCACTCACTCCAGTTAGGAACCATCACCACAGCCCAGAGCACCCACTCACTCCAGTTAGGAACCATCACCACAGCCCAGACCACCCACTCACTCCAGTTAGGAACCATCACCACAGCCCAGACCACCCACTCACTCCAGTTAGGAACCATCACCACAGCCCAGACCACCCACTCACTCCAGTTAGGAACCATCACCACAGCCCAGAGCACCCACTCACTCCAGTTAGGAACCATCACCACAGCCCAGAGCACCCACTCACTCCAGTTAGGAACCATCACCACAGCCCAGACCACCCACTCACTCCAGTTAGGAACCATCACCACAGCCCAGAGCACCCACTCACTCCAGTTAGGAACGACAGCCCAGACCACCCACTCACTCACTCCAGTTAGGAACCACCACCACAGCCCAGACCACCCACCCACTCACTCAAGTTAGGAACCACCACCACAGCCCAGAGCACCCACTCATTCCAGTTAGGAACCACAGCCCAGACCACCCACTCACTCCAGGTAGGAACCACCACCACAGCCCAGACCACCCACTCCCTCCAGTTAGGAACCATCACCACAGACCAGACCACCCACTCACTCCAGTTAGGAACCATCACCACAGACCAGACCACCCACTCACTCCAGTTAGGAACCACCACAACAGCCCAGACCACCCACTCACTCCAGTTAGGAACCACCACCACAGCCCAGACCACCCACTCACTCCAGGTAGGAACCACCACCACAGACCAGACCACCCACTCACTCCAGTTAGGAACCACCACCACAGACCAGACCACCCACTCACTCCAGTTAGGAACCACCACCACAGCCCAGACCACCCACTCACTCCAGTTAGGAACCACCACCACAGCCCAGACCACCCACTCACTCCAGTTAGGAACCACCACCACAGCCCAGACCACCCACTCACTCCAGTTAGGAACCACCACCACAGACCAGACCACCCACTCACTCCAGTTAGGAACCACCACCACAGCCCAGACCACCCACTCACTCCAGTTAGGAACCACCACCACAGCCCAGACCACCCACTCACTCCAGTTAGGAACCACCACCACAGCCCAGACCACCCACTCACTCCAGTTAGGAACCACCACCACAGACCAGACCACCCACTCACTCCAGTTAGGAACCACCACCACAGCCCAGACCACCCACTCACTCCAGGTAGGAACCACCACCACAGCCCAGACCACCCACTCACTCCAGGTAGGAACCACCACCACAGCCCAGACCACCCACTCACTCCAGGTAGGAACGAGATGGTAGGAATAGTAATGTCATAAAGTAGTAACAGCATTTAGAAATAGTAATTTTCCCGAATAAAAATAGTCTAAAAGTATTTTTATGGTAGTGGAAGAATAGAAAGTATTGTGGTGTATAGAACATCGTGTCAAACATACTGCCTGTTTGAGGGGGAAACAAACTTAATATACTTGATGATGACTAAAACTGAATGGAAACTGTAGAAATGATCTTGGACCTACATTCATACAGTTTCCTCTGTCCAGCTCACTAATGCAAAATTCCAAAAAACGATGGATAGAGAACAATTTCTTTTGACGGCAATGACGGCAATGGTATCTACCACATTTTCATTACGGCCCTCTGGACGTCGTTGAAGCCCGAATGAGTTTGACACCCCTGATCTAGATGCTACTTTAGTGATTGTCTTCTTAGAAACAATGTCTCTCCTCCCTCATTCTTTCTCCCTCCATCTCTTTCTCTCCCTCCTCTTTCTTTCTCCCTCCCTCTCTTTCTCTCCCTCCCTCCCTCCCTCTTTCTTTTTCCATCCCTCCTCCCTCCCTCCCTCCCTCTCTTTCTCTCCTCCCTCTTTCTTTCTCCATTCCTCCCTCCCTCTCTTTCTCTCCCTCCTCTTTCTTTCTCCCTCCCTCCCTCTCTCTCTCCTCCCTCTTTCTTCTTCCATACCTCCCTCCCTCTATCTCTCTCTCCCTCTAGGCTCTGATGAGTGGTGGCACCTTCCTGACCACAGTGCCAGTGATGATGGACTCTGACAAGCTGCCCATCAACCGTATCACAATCAGCAGTAAACCTATGGGCCTGCCCCCCAAGGGCGAGAAGCGCACCGCCCACAACGCCATCGAGAAGCGCTACCGCTCATCCATCAACGACAAGATCCTTGAGCTTAAAGACCTGGTGGCCGGGACTGAGGCCAAGGTATTAATATTGGAAATATATACGTATATTTAAAAAAAATATATATATATTTGCAAAATATTATTTGCAACATACATTTTAAGCAGGAGATTCCCATTGAGATACAGTAGAGCTTTCAAAAACTGAATCATCTGACAGAGAAAAGTAACTGGCTGTGTCCAAATACCCATACTAGCGTACTACATTCTGTATACTCATTTAGGCTGATCTAGTTTAAGTCACTCGTCTTTTCCGACTCGAGTGTTTGACAACAGCTGATAATTAGATAAATTGACACGCTGTACCAAAACGAACGAATAGCAGGAGTCAACGCAATCGCATATTAGATGACACATTTGGAGTACTATTACATTTTTTTCAAAAGTACTATACGTTATATATTTTTTGCGTACTGTTTAGTACGCTAGTATGGGTATTGGGACACGGCCACTGTTTTGTTCATGGATTCCAATGTCAAGACGTTAATGCTGTGTTCGTATTATATCGAAGAAAAACTCATTGGTTGCATTCAAATGCATACTGTTTATCAGAGGCTCTTAAAATCTTGCATTAAATTTGTATTCACCTTTTTCCATCTGCTAAGCTGCTCAACAAGATGTATTCCCCTTTTTCCATCTGCTAAGCAGCTCAACAAGTTGTTGTATTCACCTTTTTCTTCTGCTAAGCTGCTCAACAGGTTGTTGTATTTACCTTTTTCTTCTGCTAAGCAGCTCAACAGGTTGTTGTATTTACCTTTTTCATCTGCTAAGCTGCTCAACAGGTTGTTGTATTCACCTTTTTCTTCTGTTAAGCATCTCAACAGGTTGTTGTATTTACCTTTTTCTTCTGCTAAGCAGCTCAACAAGTTGTTGTATTTACCTTTTTCTTCTGCTAAGCAGCTCAACAAGTCGGCAATTCTGAAGAAGGCAATAGACTACATCCGCTACCTGCAGCAGTCCAACCAGAAACTGAAAAAAGAGAACATGGCCCTGAAGATGTCTGCCCAGAAGAACAGTGAGTGGTTCTTCTCCTCCCTGCCCTGGCTCTTCTTCTCCTTCTATGCCTGCCCTTTCCTCTCTTCCATCCTCCCTTTATCATGATCCTATTGTTATTCTTTATGAAGAATAAGGATTCTGCGTGGCTAAAGCTTTTAATTGCTTAAAGAAGTGCTTTGTGAAATGCAGTCATTGTCTGATAGCTAGTGCTGGTTGTGCTCGGATCAAGAGCTGGGCCCGTATTCATGGCTGATGGCCCGTATTCATGGCTGATGGCTGATCTAGGATCAGGTTCCCCCTGTCCATATAATTGTATTAATTATGATTTAAAGGCTAAACTGATTCTAGATCAGCACTCTGAGATACTTTATGGATACAGATATAGTTGTCATAACAGTGTTGAGGTTGGCCTGAACTATTGTGAGGTTGATCCTTTCTTTCTCTACCTCCCTCCTCTCTTTTCTCCTCCTCTCTCCTCCTTCCTCTCTCTCCCTCCTCTCCAGAGTCTCTGAAGGACCTGGTTGCCATGGAGGTGGATGGCCCACAGACGGACGTAAAGAGCGAGCTACCCACCCCGCCGCCATCCGACGTGGGCTCTCCCACTTCCTACTCCCACTGTGGCAGCGACTCAGAACCCGACAGCCCCATGGGGGAGGACAGCAAGGTGGGTTTCACAACCTGAGACGTGAAACCTCACTGAAAAGCATTGAGTGGAGCCAGTCAGGATACTGGATGTTACCCGTAACTAGGGTTGACCTTTTTGTGGAATATTCAGAGGTGGGAACTTTCCGTGGGAGTTAACGGGAATATATGGGAATTAATATTAATACCATTTAAATATAGATGTTTTTTGCATTGGATATATTTACCATATCATATGGAGACATAAACATAAACATTTTACCTTATCATAAGTAGACACAATTGCAAATGATGAAATCCTTCCAATAGGAAAAAAAACGATTTAGTTACTAATTTAACTTTAATTAAATGAGTTGACTCTTCACATGGGAGGATTTTACTGAACAACAAAAAGGGAATATTGAATGATTCCCAATGATCCATGGCATCTCCCAAAAATGTTTTCAACATACATCTGTAAAATGATAGTCTAGAAACTAAAGCCTTGGTTGTCTTCCTCTCAAGCTTCCATGTCTTCTCCCTGGACCTGCTCAATGTCCACCTCTTGAACATCAGACTCTGAGGCCTCATCTTCACTATCACTTTCTAACCTTGTTGAGGATGGCTCATTGTCAGACTCAAAAAGCCTCAAATATGCCTGGATGGCCACCAAATTTTCAACCCTTGTGTTGGTCAGCCTGTTGCGGGCTTTGGTTTGTGTGTTCCCAAACAAGGACCAGTTGCGCTCTGAGGTGGCTGATGTTGGTGGGATTTGGAGGATGATGGAGGCAACAGGGGAAAGAGCCTCAGATCCACAAAGTCCCTTCCACCAGGTGGCTGATGAGATATGTTGGCACGACTGCCATATTGCATCTCCATCCCAAAGCTCTTGCTTGGAAGTGTACTTCGACAGACTGCCAAGAACCTTGCCCACATCCAGGCCAAGGTGGCGAGACACGGTAGTGATGACACCATAGGCCTTGTTGATCTCTGCACCAGACAGGATGCTCTTGCCAGCATACTTGGGGTCCAACATGTACACTGCAGCGTGTTTGGGCTTCAGGAAGAAGTCTTAATGTTTTTTGATGTATTTCAAAACTGCAGTTTCCTCTGCTTGGAGCAACAGTGAAGTGGGCAGGAAAGTACGGATTTCTTCTCTTACATCTGCATCTGCGAGTCTGAACATCAGACAGGATGGCATTGTCTCCCTCAATCAGTGCAATGGCTACTGCTATAGGTTTCAGGCTGCTTACCACTCTCTCCCAAAATACATCATCCAGGAGGAGGATGGGGCTGTCCATATCGGCAGACTGTTTCTTGGAGAGACTCCTTCCCCTCCAGGAGGCTGTCAAACATGATGACAACACCATCCCAACAGGTGTTGCTGGGCAGCTTCAATGTGGTGCTCTTATTCTTCTCACTTTGCTTGATGAGGTAGATTGCTGCTATAACTTGATGACCCTTCACATACCTAATCATTTCCTTGGCTCTCTTGTAGAGTGTATCCATTGTTTTCAGTTCCATGATGTCCTTGAGGAGCAGATTCAATGCATGAGCAGCACAGCCAATGGGTGTGATGTGAGGGTAGGACTCCTCCACTTTAGACCAAGCAACCTTCATGTTCGCAGCATTGTCTGTTACCAGTACAAATACCTTCTGTGGTCCAAGGTCATTGACTGTCTTCAGTTTATCTGGCTGTGTGCCTGGAGTTAAGCGAGAACTTGGGTAAATGAGGGAATACGATAATAAGTTATAGTTCTTAGTTGTAATTCCCTGATTCCAATTCTAGTTCCAGTTCCATCTCTGCCTCTTGCTTTAGTTGTATTTCTAACCCTGACTCCTTGTGTTCTGTCCTCTCCCGTCCAGCCGGCGGTCAATCTGATGGACACGTCCACTCCGGGCAGTGCTGGCATGCTGGACCGCTCCCGCATGGCGCTGTGCACATTCACCTTCCTCTTCCTCTCCCTCAATCCCCTGGCTGCCATGCTGTGTGGAGGGATGGGCTCCAGCACCACCGCTAACAACCAAGCAGTGCATCCTGGGACAGGCAGGATCATGCTGGGCCTAGACAACGCAGGTATGGAGGGAGGGAGGGAGGGAAAGAGGGAGGGTGGCGGAGGTGTGTTATCTTACTCCTAGTGAGTTCATCTAATACTCCCATGTGTATTTTCTTGTCCAAGTCCATCTCTTCTTTGTCTGTGTGTGTGTTTGCGTGCGCGTCTCAAACTCGTTATGTGTTGTTGTATCTCCAAAAGTAATTCTGTATGGGTGTCTCCAAAAGTCATCCTCTCTCTGTGTTCTCCTCCTAGCTGACTCGTGGGGCTGGATGGACTGGGTGCTACCCACTCTGTTGGTGTGGCTGCTGAATGGTGTGCTGGTGGCTGGGGTTCTGGTCAGAGTGTTGGTCTATGGAGAGCCAGTCACCAGGCCCCACTCTGGATCCTCCGTGCTGTTCTGGAGGCACCGCAAGCAGGCAGACCTCGACCTGGCACGGGTGAGAATATGGAGAATGTGATTTCGTCAAAATGGCATCCTATTCCCTATATAGTGCACTATGTAGGGAATAGGGTGTATGGTGTTCACTCACTGCTGTACAGTGGTTCTTCCTTTAAAAGTTACAAGCTTGTGCTGCGACCATTAGTGCTAGATGGTGGCATTCTGTCATTGCGCCACACTATCACAAGGCAGAGTTAGAACGCTGATCTATCGATAGTCTAAACTGTGGCACAAATTGACTGTCTTTTCTTAAATTAAGGCATCAGGCAACAACAAAAAAACTGTCGCTGTGTGCCTGGAGTTAAGCGAGAACTTGGGTAAATGAGGGAATTACACTTGACATGTGGACTGCCGAATTTCCCAAAAATAGGCACGCTGGGCTTTTGGTTTCTCTCCCTCTAAAAACAGAAATAAATCATTCTAAATAACAAAACTGGCTTTATTTACAAATTATTAAGAATGTCTCACCCCGTGTTCAAGAATGGCCTTTTTCCCTTTATTCAGATTATAACCTCTCACTTTCAATTATTTGAAAACAAAATCATCTCTAAAATATCATATTGTGGTTAAACTCAAATATTCTAATAGAAAAAAAAATAAACGTTATTATTGGAACCTTTTTTATCAAGTGGAAGTGGAGAAAAGTAAGGAACTTGTCTGTCGGCCCTGCATTAACCTCTAGTGACACCCCATCCCGTGAACGGGACCGTTGTCATCATCTGACACTAATTAGCATAACGCAACGGACGTCAATATTCCTAGAAAATATTCCTATTCATGAGACACAGCTTAGCCCTTTGTTAATCACCCTGTCATCTCAGATTTTCAAAATATGCTTTACAGCCACAGCAAGACAAACATTTGTGTAAGTTTATCGATAGCCTAGCATTTTGTCCAGCTAGCAGCAGGTAACTTGGTCACGGAAATCATTAAAGCAATCAAATTAAATTGTTTACCTTTGATGAGCTTCGGATGTTTTCACTCACGAGACTCCCAGTTAGATAGCCAATGTTCTTTATAGTATATATTAAAAAATATATTTTTTATACTTTATATTATTTTTGTAGGTGAAATAGCTCCGTTTTTTTTCTTCACGTTTGGCTGAGAAATTGCCCGGAAATTGCAGTCAGGAAAACGGCGAAAAATATTCCAAATTAGCTCCATAATATCGACAGAAACATGGCAAACGTTGTTTATAATCAACCCTCAAGGCGTTTTTCAAATATCTATTCAATAATATATCAACTGAGACTGGTGGCTTCTTAGTAGGAGAAAGAGAAACAATGGCCGCATTTGTCCTTTACGCACCAAACACTATGAGAGACTTCAGCTGACCACTGACGCAATGTTGACGTTCAGGCTCATTTTTCAAAATAAAAGCCTGAAACTATGTATTGTGACACTAGACACATTAGGGAAGCCATAGAAAAAGGAATCTGGTTGATAACCCATTCACTGCTCAATAGGGACGCATAGGAATGCAGAGCCTTCTAAATAAGAGTCCCTTCCTGTTTGGATTTTTCTCAGGCTTTCGCCTGCAACATCAGTTCTGTTATACTCACAGACAATATTTTTACAGGTTTGGAAACTTTAGAGTGTTTTCTATCCTATGATGTCAATTATATGCATATTCTAGCATCTTGTCCTGATAAAATATCCCATTTACTACGGGAACGTTATTTTTCCAAAAATGAAAATACTGCCCCCTAGTCACAATTTAAAGACCAAAATTGGTAAAAGAAAATTGTGATAAATAAAAATATATACCGGTTTCATTTAAGGACCAAAAAAATGCCAGCTGTGCCATTATAGATTGTAAAATAGTTGGGAAGAGAAACATATTGTTTTTTTAATGGTAACTGTGTTCATAAAAAAACGATGACATTGTGACCAGAGAGAACAGATGAAATTGACAGTTTTCATCAAACCAGCTTCTTTCAATGGTGCCACACGTTCCAGGGTTAGGACTGTAACCACCAGGAGGACTTGAAAACAATGTTTCCATAACCTACTGCAGGCCTGAAACCTAAGGGTTTAACCTTCTGAATGAATGATTATATTGAAGATAGAAGCCGCCTCTTAATGAGTACCGAGAGCCCATCTTATCCAATGATTATTATTGTTACTATTAACCCTGCATTATAGTTCTATAAAAGCCCCTTAGATAGTAGATAACGTTTTCCAACACTTGTTTTTCACAAGGGCTATTAGCAGGACAATAGACATGATGTGGTCCCAAAAACACCTCTCTGACATAGGGTCCAGCATATCTCTTGATGTCATTGAATGTCTCGCCAGCTTTGATCCATGGCTGGCCTGCAGCACGCAAAGTTATTTGTTTGTCAGACGAATCATTGGGTCAAAACAAGAGAACACACATGGTTAATGTTCTGAGGAAGAAAAAATAAATAAAAAATAAATAAAAATAATAATAATAATTAGATAGTGTCTTACAGAGCCTTTCCGTAAGTTCACTCCAGTTTCTTCAACTGTCTTTTGACGGTAATTAGAGTGATGTTGTGCCGTGATGCCAGCACATTCCAGACTGCCTTTGCCGATCGCTCATCATCTTCAACCATCAGTGAGTCGATGGCTTGAATAGTCTCGATGTCAAAATGTGCAGCATACAGTAAAGACCAACAGTCAATTTATTTAGGCATTATTATTAGGCCTATTTTACAGTATTGTAGCCTACTGTACCTGTTCATTTTCCTGGGCTTTCATGTTCGGCATAACACCGGCAAATAGCACTGTCCGTGACCATAATCCCCAAGTCAAACAGTATTTTACCCACATGTTTAATTATTTAAGACTCTTTTCTCTTCTCTGTGCTGGAGTTCTTTTAAGTCGTCCACCCCTGATGGGCTATCAGCAGGACAACAGGCTGCGTTGTTTTCTAACCTCATCTGGATGGTTCCATAACTAATTACTATTACTATTAATATCACTGAATGACAGAAATATTGGAATAAAGTAGGCTAATGAAGCCAACAAATTGTTGCTTACTGGAACACCCAAAGTCAATAATAATAATAATCCAATTGTTATAAGAGGATTTGAAGCAGTAGCCTACCAGCGTGTAGCTTTTAGCCTACCAGCGTGTAGCTTTTAGCCTACCAGCGTGTAGCTTTTAGCCTACCAGCGTGTAGCTTTTAGCCTACCAGCGTGTAGCTTTTAGGCTACCAGCGTGTAGGTTTTTCAGCACCGCTTTGCGCTCCTCTAAGACAAGCATGGGGACTAGACTTGATAAATCAATGAGATTTTCATTTTCACTGAATCTATTTGGGTATTGGTTAGCCTGCAATTAGGGTGTGGAAATGTTCTGATTACTTTGCTCTTCACTCGCAGTCACTTAGTAGCCTACTCCCGACCGGTCACGTTGTACAGTGCCATATTTTCCTAATGGAAACGCAGAGGCTTTCGTTTTTCTTGGAATAGACACACCATAATATTAATCAAATTAATTAAGCTACATTTCTTATTCAATCCCGTGTACTATGTTCTTACAAAACGGTTTTAAATTTGGTAGTACAGCCAATTATTAAAAACAGTCAAATGCTTCTCAAAGATGCCCTCTGGTGGTCAAACTAGCAGTAACTAGCATTAATGGCAACAATGGCTAACACTTAAATAACGTGCCATAGAATTCTGCGGCAGCCCGCAAGCTGTGCTGCAGTGCAACGCAACTTTTAGGAAGAACCACTCTATAATGTAGATAGAAACGGGGCAATCCAAGAGGTTGCTATAAAATGAATGTCAAAACAGTTTTCTGTCATAAATTACACAGAATGAATCATTAGATTGTTCTCTACAATATTATAACCTTAATAAACTTGTACTTTACACGGTTGACAAATGTAATGTTCATTTGCTGTGACCATTTAGACTACACCGCTGTAGGTTGTATCTCTTTCAAATTTGGTGTTGTGAGGGTTACTTACCCACCTCTCTCCCTCCCCCAATAGGGAGACTTTGCCCAGGCCAGTCAGAACCTATGGACCTGCCTCAAGGCCCTGGGTCGCCCGTTACCCACCTCTCAGTTGGACCTGGCCTGTGCCGCCCTGTGGGCCCTGCTCCGCCTCTGCCTCCAGCGATTAGGGGTGGGTCGCTGGTTGGCTGCCAGGGCTGGGGGGCTCCGCGCCAGGGGGCTCCGGGAGGATGCTCGCATGAGCAGCCGCGATGCTGCCCTGGTCTACCACCGCCTGCACCAGCTGCACATGACCGGTAGGTGGAAATGGGACTTGACCTGTGGCTCAAATGCTAAGGGTAAGGCTAACCTTGTCTACCGTGTCAATGTTACCAGCTAGTTGATTGATATGATTTAAGTGTCATATACCTACCGGTACCCAGCCCACATGGGCTTACAAGACACTACAGAACAAAATAACATTTTACAAATGATATGCATACAGTGATCATTGCCGGTACAGCTACCATCTAGCAGCGCTACACAACCGGCTACCACCTAGCCGCCCTACACAACCGGCTACCATCTAGCCGCCCTACACAACCGGCTACCATCTAGCCGCGTTACACAACCGGCTACCATCTAGCCGCCCTACACAACCGGCTACCATCTAGCCGCCCTACACAACCGGCTACCATCTAGCCGCCCTACACAACCGGCTACCATCTAGCCGCCCTACACAACCGGCTACCATCTAGCCGCGCTACACAACCGGCTACCATCTAGCCGCGCTACACAACTGGCTACCATCTAGCCGCGCTACACAACTGGCTACCATCTAGCAGCGCTACACAACCGGCTACCATCTAGCAGCGCTACACCAACAATACATTTCTCCTTCTCCTCCAGGCATTATGAACAAACTGAGCAATCTCAAACATGCCCTGTTAAGCCTCCGCTCGTCCCGTTATCACCACCGTGTCCCTGCTCGTCCCGTTATCACCAACGTGTCCCTGCTCGTCCCGTTGTCACCACCGTGTCCCTGCTCGTCCCGTTGTCACCACCGTGTCCCTGCTCGTCCCGTTGTCACCACCGTGTCCCTGCTCGTCCCGTTATCACCACCGTGTCCCTGCTCGTCCCGTTATCACCACCGTGTCCCTGCTCGTCCCGTTATCACCACCGTGTCCCTGCTCGTCCCGTTATCACCACCGTGTCCCTGCTCGTCCCGTTGTCACCACCGTGTCCCTGCTCGTCCCGTTGTCACCACCGTGTCCCTGCTCGTCCCGTTGTCACCACCGTGTCCCTGCTCGTCCCGTTATCACCAACGTGTCCCTGCTCGTCCCGTTGTCACCACCGTGTCCCTGCTCGTCCCGTTGTCACCACCGTGTCCCTGCTCGTCCCGTTGTCACCACCGTGTCCCTGCTCGTCCCGTTGTCACCACCGTGTCCCTGCTCGTCCCGTTGTCACCACCGTGTCCCTGCTCGTCCCGTTGTCACCACCGTGTCCCTGCTCGTCCCGTTGTCACCAACGTGTCCCTGCTCGTCCCGTTGTCACCACCGTGTCCCTGCTCGTCCCGTTATCACCACCGTGTCCCTGCTCGTCCCGTTATCACCAACGTGTCCCGTAACCAGAATACCTCAGGGTTGTCACCAACGTGTCCCGTAACCAGAATACCTCAGGGTTGTCACCAACGTGTCCCGTAACCAGAATACCTCAGGGTTGTCACCAACGTGTTCCGTAACCAGAATACCTCAGGGTTGTCACCAACGTGTCCCGTAACCAGAATACCTCAGGGTTGTCACCAACGTGTCCCGTAACCAGAATACCTCAGGGTTGTCACCAACGTGTCCCGTAACCAGAATACCTCAGGGTTGTCACCAACGTGTCCCTGCTCGTCCCGTAACCAGAATACCTCAGGGTTGTCACCAACGTGTTCCTGCTCGTCCTGTAACCAGAATACCTCAGGGTTGTCACCAACGTGTCCCGTAACCAGAATACCTCAGGGTTGTCACCAACGTGTCCCTGCTCGTCCCGTAACCAGAATACCTCAGGGTTGTCACCAACGTGTTCCTGCTCGTCCTGTAACCAGAATACCTCAGGGTTGTCACCAACGTGTCCCTGCTCGTCCTGTAACCAGAATACCTCAGGGTTGTCACCAACGTGTCCCTGCTCGTCCTGTAACCAGAATACCTCAGGGTTGTCACCAACGTGTCCCTGCTCGTCCTGTAACCAGAATACCTCAGGGTTGTCACCAACGTGTCTCAGATCCTCATACAGTGGGAAATAAAACAAACACTAAATGGATTCAGATTCCCCCAAGATCACACAGTAGGTACATTCTCTCCTCTGCAGTACTACTGTCCAATACAGAGTTATCCACTAGCTCCCTACTCCTACACACTTTTTATGTAGACCTGAGAGGAATGGATGTGTGTTTTCAGGAGTCTTTGTCTGATAATCCTGTGTGTTTTCTGTGTTTGTTCAGACAAGCTGTCTATAATCAACGGGTGTGTGTGCAGGTAAGCTGGGCGGTAGCCACCTGTCTGCGGTTCACATGGCTCTGAGTGCTGTAAACCTGGCCGAGTGTTCAGGCTCCTGTCTCCCCGTGGCCACGCTAGGAGAGATCTACGTCTCTGCAGCCCTACGAGTCAAAGCCAGCCTACCCAGACTCCTTCACTTCTCCTCCGTGAGTAACCGAGTTAGGTTACCAAGTGGTGTGGGTATTTGTGAGAGTGGGGGCGAGGGGAAGGCGTTGGCTATAATGTGTGGTTTGTTGCTCAGTGTATCGTGTGTGTCTGTCTCTGTGTCTCTACCTCGTTACTCACTCCTGTATCTCCATGTCTCTCTCCATCCCCAGCGTGTGTTCCTGAGCAGTGCCCGCCAGGCGTGTCTCTCCTCCAGTGGCAGTGTCCCCCCGGCCATGCAGTGGCTCTGTCACCCTCTGGGCCACCGCTTCTTTGTGGACGGGGACTGGGCCGTCCGCAGCACCCCCAAAGATAGCATCTACAGCCAGGCAGGGAACACAGGTCAGTACTGTAGACACACCTACTGCACTGTCGGAACTAGAAGCACAAGCATTTCACTACACCTGCAACAACATCTGATAAACACGTGTATGTGACCAATAGCACCTTATTCCCTGGTATATGGTGTACAACTATTGACAAGAGCCCCTCAGAAGAATGAGCGTTGAGAGGCTCTACAGGTGGACAGCTTGTGTCTTTATGAAAGGAAACACCTGTCATGGAAACTGGTTATGATGAAAGCAATATGGGCAACAAGTTTTCATTGTCTAGGTTGCCATGACTATGCTAACCCTAATTCTTCTCTCTCTGTCTCCGTAGTGGACCCTCTGGCCCAGGTGACCCAGGCCTTTAGGGAACACCTTTTGGAGAAGGCTCTATACTGTGTGGCCCAGCCCCGGGGGGAGAAGACCCCCAGTGATGGAGAGGGGTAGGTGCAACACACAGCCAAATAGTGTTCTCAGGTTATCTGCAGAAGTCTTAAAAGTTGACTTTATCAATTTTAGCGTGGTGGCTAAGTTAGCTGACGTTTCTAGTGGCTGTGGAGAACCAGGGTGTGGAGAACCATCTAACATTGAGTTGTAAAATACAGAATGTTGACTTTAATATTTTAGGCCTTATTTTGTCTTAAATTGTCTACAATCACTTTTTGAACAAGCCTTTTACGTGTGTGTTCTCAAGGAGAACTAAGTCTTTTAAATACTTTTAACTAACTACAGTTGAAGTCGAAAGTTTATATTCACCTTAGCCAAATACATTTAAACTCAGTTTTTCACAATTCCTGACATTTAATCCTAGTAAAAATTCCCTGCCTTAGGTCAGTTAGGATCACCACTTTATTTTAAGAATGTGAAATGTCAGAATAATAGTAGAGTGATTTATTTCAGCTTTTATTTCTTTCATCACATTCCCAGTGGGTCAGAAGGTCACATACACTCAATTAGTATTCGGTAGCATTGCATTTAAATGGTTTAACTTGGGTCAAACGTTTCGGGAAGCCTTCCACAAACTTCCCACAATAACTTGGGTGAATTTTGGCCCATTCCTCCTGACAGAGCTGGTGTAACTTAGTCATTTATTTTTTACCTTTATTTAATTAGGCAAGTCAGTTAAGAACAAATTCTGATTTTCAATGACTGCCTAGGAACAGTGGGTAAACTGCCTTGTTCAGGGGCAGAAAGACAGATTTTTTTTAACCTTGTCAGCTCAGGGATTCAATAGTGCAACCTTTCGGTTAATAGACGAACGCTCTAACAACTAGGCTACCTGCCGCGGTTTGTGGGCCTCCTTGCTCGCACACGCTTTTTCAGTTCTGTCCTCAAATTTTCTATAGGTTGGGGTCAGGGCTTTGTGATGGCCACTCCAATACCTTGACTTTGTTGTCCTACGGCCATTTTGCCACAACTTTGGAAGTACGCTTGGGGTCATTGTCCATTTGGAAGACCCATTTGTAATCACGCTTTAACTTCCTGACTGATGTCTTGAGTTGTTGCTTCAATATATTCACATAAGTTTCCTCCATCTATTTTATGAAGTACACCAGTCCCTCCTGCAGCAAAGCACCCCCACAACATGATGCTGCCACCCCCGTGCTTCACGGTTGGGATGGTGTTCTTCGGCTTGCAAGCCTCCCCCTTTTTCCTCCAAACATCATAACGATGGTCATTATGGCCAAACAGTTCTATTTTTGTTTCATCAGACCAGAGGACGTTTCTCCAAAAAATACGATCTTTGTTCCCATGTTCAGTTGCAAACCGTAGTCTGGATTTTTTATGGCGGTTTTGGAGCAGTGGCTTCTTCCTTGCTGAGCGGCCTTTCAGGTTATGTCGATATAGGGCTCGTTTTACTGTGGATATAGATACTTTTGTACCTGTTTCCTCCAGCATCTTCACAAGGTCCTTTGCTGTTGTTCTGGGATTGATTTGCACTTTTCACACCATAGTTCATTCATCTCTAGGAGACAGAACGCGTCTCCTTCCTGAGTGGTATGACGGCTGCGTGGTCCCATGGTGTTTATACTTGCGTACTATTGTTTGTACAGATGAACGTGGTACCTTCAGGTGTTTGGAAATTGCTCCCAAGGATGAACCAGACTTGTGGAGGTCTACAATTATTTTCTGAGGCTGATTTCTTTAGATTTTCCCATGATATCAAGCAGTGGCACTGAGTTTGAAGGTAGGCCTTGAAATACATCCACAGGTACACCTCCAATTGACTCATGATGTCAATTAGCCTATCCGAAGCTTCTAAAGCCATGACATAATTTTCTGGAATTTTCCATACTGTTTAAAGGCACAGTCAACTTAATGTATAACTTCTTAACTTCTGACCCACTGGAATTGTGATACAGTGAATTTTAAGTGAACTAATCTGTCTGTAAACAATTCTTGGAAAACTTACTTGTGTCATGCACAAAGTAGATGTCCTAACCGACTTGCCAAAACTATAGTTTGTTAACAAGAAATTTGTGGAGTAGTTGAAAAACAAGTTTTAATGACTCCAATCTAAGTGTATGTAAACTTCCAACTTCAACTGTAAGCTGTGTGTGTTCTCTCAAGGACAACTAATAGTATTTTAAATACTTTTAACTAACTCAGCTGTGTGTGTGTTCCTCAGGGAGAACTAATAGTCTTTTAAATACTTTTAACTAACTAAGCTCTGTGTGTGTTCCTCAGGGAGAACTAATAGTCTTTTAAATACTTTTAACTAACTAAGCTGTGTGTGTATTCCCCAGGGAGTATGCGGATGCTCTGGAGTACCTTCAGCTGTTGACTAGTGCATCAGACGCCGCCGGAGCCAACACCCAGTCCTTCGCCATCGGATCCAACATGGCTACCGTCACTGGTATGACTTATATTTATATGTCTTTATGCTGTGGTCCGAGTTTCATCTCTGCAGTTCAGGCACAATACTGGGTGTCTCTCATTTAGGGTGTACTTGACAGTGTATCTGTAGTCTAAAGTGGCTTCCTCTTCTTATCTCCTTTCCTTCAGTCACACTGATCTTCAGTAACATGTCTCTATCTTCTGACATTGCATCCACTGATCCCTGTGTTGTCAGATCAGTGCAATCAAAGACAAGGAGAGGAAGCCACTCTAGACTGTTGAGATGCCCCCTCAGATAGCCTCGCTCCTTTCAGCACCTCTCTCTCTCTCGCTCATTTTCTCTGAGAGGAGATGGGAGGTTAAAAGGCATGGTCCTCTGCATCGCTCCATCTTCCAGTCCTGTCAAGCCTCTAATCATCTTGAAGAAGTAGCTAGAGAAGGAAGAGCTTTTGAAAGGAGACTTTTCTTGGCATGGTGTTAGATTTCCCAGTCAGCATAGCTGTCTCTTTGTGTGAGTGTGCGTTTGATTGGATGTGATTTATTAGGATCTCCATTAGCCGACGCCAATGGGAGCTATTCTTACTGGAGTACGACACATAACCAAAAATACATTACAGACAAAATACTTAACATTTTAAAGTGTGTGTGTGTGTGTGTGTGCATCTATCAGTTACACATACGTCAGTACATACACACAACAAGTAGGTCACATGGGGGAGAGGCGGTTTTTATTATTATTTGTAAAAATGTATTTCACCTTTTTATTTAACCAGGTAGGACAGTTGTGAACACCTTTATTTAACCAGGTAGGCCAGTTGTGAACACCTTTATTTAACCAGGTAGGCCAGTTGAGAACACCTTTATTTAACCAGGTAGGACAGTTGTGAACACCTTTATTTAACCAGGTAGGCCAGTTGAGAACACCTTTATTTAACCAGGTAGGACAGTTGTGAACACCTTTATTTAACCAGGTAGGCCAGTTGTGAACACCTTTATTTAACCAGGTAGGCCAGTTGAGAACACCTTTATTTAACCTGGTAGGCCAGTTGTGAACACCTTTATTTAACCAGGTAGGCCAGTTGAGAACACCTTTATTTAACCAGGTAGGCCAGTTGAGAACACCTTTATTTAACCAGGTAGGCCAGTTGAGAACACCTTTATTTAACCAGGTAGGCCAGTTGAGAACACCTTTATTTAACCAGGTAGGCCAGTTGAGAACACCTTTATTTAACCAGGTAGGCCAGTTGAGAACACCTTTATTTAACCAGGTAGGCCAGTTGAGAACACCTTTATTTAACCAGGTAGGCCAGTTGAGAACACCTTTATTTAACCAGGTAGGACAGTTGTGAACACCTTTATTTAACCAGGTAGGCCAGTTGAGAACACCTTTATTTAACCAGGTAGGCCAGTTGAGAACACCTTTATTTAACCAGGTAGGCCAGTTGTGAACACCTTTATTTAACCAGGTAGGCCAGTTGAGAACACCTTTATTTAACCAGGTAGGACAGTTGTGAACACCTTTATTTAACCAGGTAGGCCAGTTGAGAACACCTTTATTTAACCAGGTAGGACAGTTGTGAACACCTTTATTTAACCAGGTAGGCCAGTTGTGAACACCTTTATTTAACCAGGTAGGCCAGTTGAGAACACCTTTATTTAACCTGGTAGGCCAGTTGTGAACACCTTTATTTAACCAGGTAGGCCAGTTGAGAACACCTTTATTTAACCAGGTAGGCCAGTTGAGAACACCTTTATTTAACCAGGTAGGCCAGTTGAGAACACCTTTATTTAACCAGGTAGGCCAGTTGAGAACACCTTTATTTAACCAGGTAGGCCAGTTGAGAACACCTTTATTTAACCAGGTAGGCCAGTTGAGAACACCTTTATTTAACCAGGTAGGCCAGTTGAGAACACCTTTATTTAACCAGGTAGGCCAGTTGAGAACACCTTTATTTAACCAGGTAGGACAGTTGTGAACACCTTTATTTAACCAGGTAGGACAGTTGTGAACACCTTTATTTAACCAGGTAGGACAGTTGTGAACACCTTTATTTAACCAGGTAGGACAGTTGTGAACACCTTTATTTAACCAGGTAGGACAGTTGTGAACAAGTTCTAATTTACAACTGTGACCTGGCCAAGATAAAGCAAAGCAGTGCGACACAAACAACAACACAGAGTTACACATGGAATAAACAAGCATACAATCAATAACACAATAGAGAAAAAAAAGGGGAAAAAGAGTCTATATACACTGTGTGTAAATGGCGTGGGGAGGTAGGAGGTGTGGGCTTTGGGGATGACCAGTGAGAGGTACCTGCTGGAGCGCGTGCTACGGGTGGGTGTTGTTATCGTGACCAGTGAGCTGAGATAAGGCGGAGCTTTACCTAGCATAGGCTTTTATAGATGACCTGGAGCCAGTAGGTCTGGCGATGAATATGTAGCGAGGGCCAGCCGACTAGAGCATACAGGTTGCAGTGGTGGGTGGTATAAGGGGCTTATAATAGACTGCATCCAGTTTGCTGAGTAGAGTATTGTAAGCTATTTGTTGTGCCGTGAGGTGTTGCTTTATTTGTTTTTTGAAACCAGGTTTGCTGTTCACTTGTGCTATATGAGATGTAAGGGAGTTCCATGCACTCATGGCTCTGTATAATACTGTATGTTTCCTAGAATTAGTTCTGGACCTGGGGACTGTTAAAATACCCCTGGTGTCATGTCTGGTGGGGTAAGTGTGTGTGTTTGTCAGTGCTGTGTCTAAGTTGACTATGCAAACCATTTTGAATTTCCAACATATTAATATTTATTATAAAAACTCTTAGCCAAGAGAGACTGGCATGCATAGTATTTATATCAGCCCTCTGATTACAAGGAAGAGCCAGACGTGCCGCTCTGTTCTGGTCCAGCTGCAGCTTAACTAGGTCTTTCTTTGCAGCACTTGACCATATGACTGGACAATAATCAAGATAAGCTCTAACTAGAGCCTGAAAGACTTGCTTTGTGGAGCGTGGTGTCAAAAAAGCAGAGCATCTCTTTATTACGGACTGACGTCTCCCCAGCTTTACAACCATTGAATCTATATGTTTTGAACCTGATAGTTTACAATCTAAGGTAACACCAAGTAATTTAGTCTCCTCAACTTGTTCAACAGCCACAACGTTCATTACCAGATTCAGCTGAGGTCTAGAACTTCGGCAATGATTTGTACCAAATACAATGCCCTTAGTTTAAGAAACCACTTTATTATTGGCTACCCATTCCAAAATGTACTGCTACTCTGTTAAGGGTTTCAGTGACTTTATTAGCTGTGGTTGCTGATGCGTATATGGTTGAATCATCAGCATACATGGACACACATGCTTTGTTTAATGCCAGTGGCAGATCATTGGAAAAATAGAAAAGAGTAGAGGGCCTAGAGAGCTGCCCTGCGGTACACCACACGTTACATGTTTGACATTAGAGAAGATTCCATTAAAGAAAACCCTCTGAGTTCTATTAGAGATATAGCTCTGAATTCATGATATGGCAGAGGGTGAAAAGCCGTAACGCATACATTTTCTCAACAGGTTATGGTTAATAATATCAAAGGCTGCACTAAAATCTAACAGTAAAGCTCCCACAATCTTCTTCTTATATATTTCTTTTGTGCCAGTCATTTGTGCCAGTGGAGTACATGTTGAGTGCCATTCTCTATAAGCATGCTGAAAGTCTGTTGTTAATTTGTTTGTTTGGTCAAACACTATTTTTTTCAACAGTTTGCTAAGTGCTGGCAGCAAGCTGATAGGTCTGCTGTTAGAAGCAGTAAAGGCCGCTTTACCACTCTTGGGTAGCAGAATGACTTTGTCTTCCCTCCAGGCCTGAGGACAAAGACTTTCCTCTGGGCTCAGATGAAAGATATGACAGATAGCAGTGGCTATAGAGTCAGCTACCATCCTCAGATGAAAGATATGACAGATAGCAGTGGCTATAGAGTCAGCTACCATCCTCAGTAGCTTTCCATTTGTAGTTTTTATTGAACCCTTATTTAACTAGGCAAGTCAGTTAAGAACAAATTCTCATTTACAATGACAGCCTACCATCTAAGTTGTCAATGCCAAGAGGTTTGACATTATTGATCGATGACAATAATTTTTCCACCTCTCCCACACTAACTTTACAAAATTCAAACTTACAATGCTTTTCTTTCAGTATTGTTTTTGTTATGCATGAATACGATGGCTCACTGTTCGTTGTTGGCATTTCCTGCCTAAGTTTGCCCACTTTGCCAATGAAGTAATCATTGAAATAATTGTCAACATCAAATTGTTTTGTGATGAATCAGCCATCTGATTTGATGAAAGCGGTGTTGGCCCAATGTTAAGCAAAGGAGGTCTTCTCCCTTGGAGAGATGTGGCTATCAGTATAGCTGCAGTATTAGCAGGGTGTGACCATGCCAGAGGGGGAACATGCCAGAGAACAGCTGGATTTGATCATGTGTGAAACGGAGAGAGATAAAGGAGGGATGGTGTCTGTGTTTCAGCATGTCTGGATAGTCCCACATAGATGTTCTAAACCTGTCAACATCATGTCAACTAACTATCCTCTAACCTTCAACATACATTTAAACCTAGCCCTAAACCTAAACTCTTCCCTAAACTTAACCCCAGGCCTCACCCAAAACATAACCCTTGCCCTTATCCTAAACCTAGCCCTAAACCTAAACTCTTCCCTAAACTTAACCCCAGGCCTCACCCAAAACATAACCCTTGCCCTTATCCTAAACCTAGCCCTAAACCTAAACTCTTCCCTAAACTTAACCCCAGGCCTCACCCAAAACATAACCCTTGCCCTTATCCTAAACCTAGCCCTAAACCTAAACTCTTCCCTAAACTTAACCCCAGGCCTCACCCAAAACATAACCCTTGCCCTTATCCTAAACCTAGCCCTAAACCTAAACTCTTCCCTAAACTTAACCCCAGGCCTCACCCAAAACATAACCCTTGCCCTTATCCTAAACCTAGCCCTAAACCTAAACTCTTCCCTAAACTTAACCCCAGGCCTCACCCAAAACATAACCCTTGCCCTTATCCTAAACCTAAACTCTTCCCTAAACTTAACCCCAGGCCTCACCCAAAACATAACCCTTGCCCTTATCCTAAACCTAAACTCTTCCCTAAACTTAACCCCAGGCCTCACCCAAAACATAACCCTTGCCCTTATCCTAAACCTAAACTCTTCCCTAAACTTAACCCCAGGCCTCACCCAAAACATAACCCTTGCCCTTCTCCTAAACCTAACCCCAAACATAACCCTGAACTTAACCCCAGCAAGCTGTTGTGTATCAACAGAGTTACAGTTGATATCTCTAGATCAGCTACAGGAACTATCCCAATAATAACCTGTCTCTGTGTGTATTTTCTTTATTGACTGTGTGTAAACCTTGTCTGGGACCTCCAGGCTGTGACCTTCATTCCAAATGGTGGTCGTCGGTTGCCGTGGTGATCATTAACTGGCTTCAAGGAGACGACGCAGCGGCTGAGAGACTGTACCCCGCCGCCGAGCACCTGCCCCGTAGTCTACAGACTGCAGAGTGAGTGTACACGCACGCAAGCGCGCGCACACACACATACACACACAGCCGAGGGACTGTACCAAGCTGTAGTAGAACATTCCGGAGTGACATACAGATTACCACACACACACACACACACACACTTCCCCAGTTCTTCTCCACCACCTTTCTGAAAAGAGTTGTTCATGTGTCCTCAGGAGTCCGTTGCCCAAGGCGTCTTTGAACACGTTCCGAGCGGTGCGCGCCATGCTGACCAAACCAGAGAACTGTCAGCTGAGTCTGAGCCACAGTGAGAGGGCCAGCGGCCTGCTGAGAGACAGCCTCAACCTGGGACCACACTGTCACAGCAGCAGCCTAGACAAGGTACACACACACATATATACACACACACACACACACACACACACACACACACACACACACACACACACAGCAGCTATGGCCAGAGCTGTGGTGCATTGTAGTTGCATTGCATGTGTCTCTCAGCTGGGTGCAATGTTCCTGCAGTGCAAGACAGAGCTGGGCCCTATACAGCACAATGGGCAGGAGACATCAACACACACTGTTACTGCCTTTCAAACTAATGTCATTTTCAATACGCACACCATAAGGTTTGCTTCTCTCTCTGTCTCTGTCTCTCTCTCGGTCTCTCTTTCTCGGTCTCTCTCGGTCTCTGTCTCTCTCTTGATCTCTCTCGGTCTCTCTCTGTCTCTCTCTCTCTGTCTCTCTCTCTCTCTGTCTCTCTCTCTCTCTCTCTCTGTCTTTCTGTCTCTCTTGATCTCTCTCTCTTGATCTCTCTCTTGATCTCTCTCTCTCTCTTGATCTCTCTCGGTCTCTCTCTGTCTCTTGATCTCTCTCGGTCTCTCTGTCTTTCTCTCTCTCTCTCTCTCCCTGTCTCTCTCTCTCGATCTCTCTCTGTCTTTCTGTCTCTCTCTCTTTATCTCTCCCCAGGTGGTCCAGTTGCTGCTGTGTGACCTGCTGCTGGTGATGCGGACTAACGTGTGGCGTCTTCAGCAGAGCTCCAGTCCCGGGGGTCTCTCCTTGCAGGCCTCCCCGGCCGAGCTGCACGGCTTCCAGCAGGACCTCTCCTCCCTCAGGAAGCTGGCCCAGAGCTTCAGGCCCGCCATGCGCAGGGTAGGACGTGGAGGAAGACATACATACACATGTAGACACGGGCACATACATGTATATGGACACAGGTTGATCTAGGTAGATTTCTCACTTCTCACTCATCAAACACTGTTCTCTCTCTCCCTCTCAGTTGTTTCTTCATGAGGCAACCGCCAGGCTGATGGCTGGGGCCAGTCCCACGCGAACACATCAGCTCCTGGACCGCTCGCTCAGACGCAGAGCCACCCCTGGAGCCAAGACGGGTAACTGCAGGGAGGGGTTTTTGTAGTTTGCGTGTGTGAGAAAGGTTCTGTGGGTTTTGTGTGCCTTTTTTAAGCCTTTCATAATGAGGTCTAAAGGGACACGGCGCGATATGAGTGTTATCTGTGTAGTATCCCTCTCTGTATCCCCACAACTCACGTGTGTGTGTGTGTGTGTGTGTGTGTGTGTGTGTGTGTGTGTGTGTGTGATTCTACAGAGGAGTGTGAGATGCGTCCTGGCCAGAGGGAGCAGGCTGAGGCGGTGATGTTGGCGTGTCGCTACCTGCCCCCCTCCTTCCTGTCGGCACCGGGCCAGCGGGTGGGCATGCTGGCGGACGCAGCCCGGACACTGGAGAAGCTGGGGGACAAGCGCACCCTCCACGACTGCCAGCAGATGATCATTAAGCTGGGCAGCGGCACCACTGTCACCTCTGCCTAGACGATACAGAGCGAGGCAGAGAGACCAGCCCCACACACACACACACACATGGATGAAGGAGGTTTTTGGCATTTGGCCTGCAGCTGACGAACAGACATACAGACAGTCTAACTAGACATTGAGAATCATATCAGGCATACAGACAGACGAATGAACATACCTGACAGTTACCTGCCATTAGTTTCATATCACCTGTCAGTAGACAGCTCTCAGAGTGACAGTTTAGCAGGGGAGGACTTCACCCCAGTAAAGTGTTGCTGTTGACATTGTTGACATGATCTGTCATGTAAGCTAGTCCTCATCCACCAGGATATATAGGTTCACATTTCTGGTTCTTTTCTATTCCCCTGCGTGAAATGCACTGTAGTGGCGGAGTGTGTCTACTGGGTGGAGTTCTGCCGCCCTCTGCAGGACTGTGAAGGTGTGATGGCTGGGAGTGTGTGTGTGTGTGTGTGTGTGTGTGTGTGTGTGTGTGAGAGAGAAGGGGAAAGGTTTTTACCTGCAGTTGTACACTACTAGCCCCATGTTTTGATTGGACGATGCACCTTACAAAGCGAAGCACTCTGTTGTGATTGGTGTGTTTACAGAGTGGTTGTCTGTCTGACTGGCTGCGGTGGGAGGAGCAAACTGCGTTGGGACAGACTGGTCTTTTTGAGGAGCACAACATTTCAGAAATATATGGTATAGAGCAGACGGGTTTCTCTATCATGTTGAAAAGAGGACCATGACAGATCTATACATTGTGTTTCTATCTGCGATGGTCTGAAATGTTGCATCTCTGTCACGTCGTTTAATCTGCACTGGCCCAGAGGGGCTGTATTTGAGGAGTTCTATAATATTGTAGCTTTTCCTTTTCATATTATTTTCTTTATTGTTGTTGCTGTGTATATATTTTACAATGTATTTATAATCTGTCTGAGATTTGTTCTGCTGATCAGTATTTTCCATTGGCCGGGTGATCATTTACTTTCCACCCTCATTGTGTAGCATAGCCAGAGGCACCCTATTCTCTATATAGTGCACTACTTCCTATAGACTCTAGTCAAAAGTAGTGCACCCCAAAAGGGAATAGGGTGCCATTTGGTATGTGTTACTCAACCTATGTTTGTTGCCATAGTTGGTAAGTGTATCAAAAAAGGGGACAGTGTCCATGTGCTTTTGGGGCCAAGGAGTGTCAAAGACCATTCAATATTGTCATCAGACTCATGTGAGCGTTTGCACTATTGCGCAAGGTGTGTGCTGCCACTATGATGATATCAGAAAGAGTTGGAGGTGTTGAGTCCTCGAGCGATAGGCTCCAGTCTAGGGTTGAGCCGCTGGGCCACCCATAACAGAACATTGACTTTAATGGGAATGTCCATTCCAATAATTATATTTCTATGGTGGTGCCCCCCCCCCCCCAAGTCACTCCGTTCAAGACCAATAGCTTACAAAAGAGCCCGAGTCTCATCTAGTATTTCTAGATCTCATGATTTAATTGACTCTTGTTATTATCATCTCTTCTTCAAAAGAAGGCCTGTAGCGAGGCTGCCACACCCTCCTGTAGTCAGGCCCCTGGGTCCTGTTCACTAGGCCCCAAATGGAAGAAAATGGGTTCTTGTCCAATAAGAAACTGTCATTTTTTGTTTTCCGTTGAAAAACGTTTTTAAAACGTGTGCTCCTTTTGAACAGGACCCATATGTTAAAAAGACAGAGTGAAAGAGTTGTGTGTGTGTGTGTGTGTACAACCCTGTTCCAGAACCACAGTTTTTGTTTTCAGAAGACTAAAACCCCATTTGGTTCTTTAGCATGCTTTTGTTGTGTTTATCCCAGGACATGCTAGTTTGTAATAGTGTATCATTGTAAATGACTGACTGAGGGACACTGGACTGATGATTCCTTCCCAGTGTGTTGGGTCAGTCTGTGGTGTGACTGTGTTAAATCATCACAACCACATCTGAACATGTAGTATTATTATTATTATTTAGTTTCTTAATCAACATATTCTTTCCTTCCCTGTCTTTCTCCTTCTTTGCTCATTGGTTTATTCCTGGATATGTAAATAAAAATACCATTTTGTAAGGAAATGCCTCAGGGTCTCTTGTGGTGCTTTGATGGTGGCGGGGGTTTGAGAGAAACTGAAACTACCCAACTGTTGCTAGTCCTGATCCTACAAGAAAATCTGATGTTCCCTTGAGAAAGGCACTTAACCCTAATTGCTCCAGGGTCACTGTTGATAATGGCTGACCCTGGCTGTGACCCCACTCTCAGATGGTGTCTCAGGGAGAGTGGGATAGGCAAAAAAAACATTGTATTGAACCTTTATTTAACTAGGCAAGTCAGTTAATTAAGAACAAATTCTTAATTCCAATGACGGCCTAGGAACAGTGGGTTAACTGCCTGGGTTAATTTACATGGGTATTATTACACACGTGTATATGTGTGGGTTCATTTACACATGGGTATTATTACACACATGTATATGTGTGAAATAGGACAAATATAAGCACCCGCCAAATAAATGTTATTATAAAAGTGTCAAAATGAAAACTAATCATGAAAAACAATTAGTAAACTGAAATAAAATAATTAACAAACCAGTTTGAAATCAGTTCTATATTTGGCTCCAAAACAAACTAAATAAAATAAAAACCATCATGAAATTGAAAAAAAATGTTTTGGGGCATGCCTTTTGTCACGCTGCTGAATCTGGCGGGTAAATTCATACCAATTTGACTGGAGTGTGGCGGGAGATTCCCAAAGGCTGGGGCTACAGAGCCTCCCTTCACTCCGGCGCTGCCAGAGTCTCCCGTCTATTCGGGGCCCGCTGAAAGGGTCCCCAGTCCGGGGTCGGCGGCGAGGGTCATTGCTCCAAAGGTGCCACCGAAGTGGGCCCAGACTAAGGTGGAGTGGGGTCCATGTCCAGTGCCAGAGCCGCCACCGCGGACAGATGGTGGGGGGTACTGTCACGTCCTGACCTTAGTTCCTTTTTTATGTCTCTGTTTTAGTTTGGTCAGGGCGTGAGTTGGGGTGGGCATTCTATGTTTTGTAGTCTAGGTTTTGTATTTCTACGTGTTTGGCCTGGTATGGTTCCCAATCAGAGGCAGCTGGCAATCGTTGTCTCTGATTGAGAACCATACTTAGGCAGCCTGTTTTCCCACTATGGGTTGTGGGTAGTTATTTTCTGTTTAGTGTGTTTTGCACCTGACGGAGCTGTTTCGGGTGTGCTTTTGTTGTTTTGTATTTAGTGTTCAGTTCTATTTGATAAATGATGAACACGTACCACGCTGCACTTTGGTCCTCACCTTCTTCCACCAACAGCCGTTACACTGTGTTTTTCACTCTCGGAGGCACAGAGCAGTTTTTAGCAGAGGGTGGGAAAGGACATGGAGCACAGAGCGGTGGACAAGCACCACTCCATAAGAGAGCGATGAACAGGATTTCCACCCACAACCCTGCTCACAGGCTCTGCACCACACTAACATAAAACTAGCATTCATACAGTCATTTGGGCTATTATCAGCAGTAAAATACTGTGAAAGTTTTACTGCAGCATGCTGTCAATTATGGTGCATTGTGGGAACATTTTGTGTGTGGGGGGGGGGGGGGGGGGGGGTAATTGCTGTATATGGCATTTTTGGTGGGTTGAAAACATTTTGACCACGAGTGGTATTGTTGTTTCTGTCTTATTTTGAGGAGTGTCTTATAGGAGGCTATATTAAGAGTGCTGTACCAATTTAACTGGTATGTGGTAGTAATGCCCCATCAATTTAACATTGGGGACAGATTAGAGTGGCAGCAAGTCTTAAACCTTTAATGCTTGAGCATTTTTCCATGTCTTTTTTAATCTGTTTTGCCCTGTAGTGGCTGTCAGTTTGGAAAGACATGCTCCTGAACTTTGGCGATTACTAACTATTTTTTAAATCTCCCGCTTTGGGCTGGATGTGTCAATGTGTAGTTCATACATGCAGAATTAGTCTTACCTCAATTAGCCACCAAATCCCGAGTTTGAAAGCAACTGTTTTTCCTAGAACTGTGCTCCCGTTGAGGGCCAGCCCCCTAGCAATTACAGTTATAGCCTGTGCTTGACTTGGACTGAAATAGGTGCCAGTACTCATTTCGGGTGCCGGTTTTGTTTACATTTATGTGCAGGAGCTCCACAATACTGTTGAGCTAATAAGAGGTGCAGGAGCTCCACAATACTGTTGAGTTAATAAGAGGTGCAGGAGCTCCACAATACTGTTGAGCTAATAAGAGGTGCAGGAGCTCCACAATACTGTTGAGTTAATAAGAGGTGCAGGAGCTCCATAATACTGTTGAGTTAATAAGAGGTGCAGGAGCTCCACAATACTGTTGAGTTAATAAGAGGTGCAGGAGCTCCACAATACTGTTGAGTTAATAAGAGGTGCAGGAGCTCCACAATACTGTTGAGTTAATAAGAAGTGCAGGAGCTCCACAATACTGTTGAGTTTATAAGAGGTGCAGGAGCTCCACAATACTGTTGAGTTAATAAGAGGTGCAGGAGCTCCACAATACTGTTGAGCTAATAAGAGGTGCAGGAGCTCCACAATACTGTTGAGTTAATAAGAGGTGCAGGAGCTCCACAATACTGTTGAGTTAATAAGAGGTGCAGGAGCTCCACAATACTGTTGAGTTAATAAGAGGTGCAGGAGCTCCACAATACTGTTGAGTTAATAAGAGGTGCAGGAGCTCCACAATACTGTTGAGTTTATAAGAGGTGCAGGAGCTCCACAATACTGTTGAGTTAATAAGAGGTGCAGGAGCTCCACAATTCTGTTGAGCTAATAAGAGGTGCAGGAGCTCCACAATACTGTTGAGTTAATAAGAGGTGCAGGAGCTCCACAATACTGTTGAGCTAATAAGAGGTGCAGGAGCTCCACAATACTGTTGAGCTAATAAGAGGTGCAGGAGCTCCACAATAATGTTGAGCTAATAAGAGGTGCAGGAGCTCCATAATACTGTTGAGCTAATAAGAGGTGCAGGAGCTCCACAATACTGTTGAGCTAATAAGAGGTGCAGGAGCTCCACAATACTGTTGAGTTAATAAGAGGTGCAGGAGCTCCACAATACTGTTGAGTTAATAAGAGGTGCAGGAGCTCCACAATACTGTTGAGCTAATAAGAGGTGCAGGAGCTCCACAATACTGTTGAGTTAATAAGAGGTGTAGGAATTCAAGAAGTAGAACATTTGAGATGCCGGTACTCCTGCCCATGTCAAGCACTGGTCCTAGCCAATGAGCTTCAGCCCTTTGCCATTTGAGTGACAGCTAGCAAGATGCGCAAACACAGCACAGCGAGAGAGAGAGAGAGCAATGACGTGGTGCACATATCTGCCCATACTGTATGTGACGTAGTACCCAATATTCGGGGACCACTTTCGTCTTGTGAATGCATCTTTCACAATTACTGGCTAAAAAGTATACAAACGTACTGCAGAATCTCTTTAAGGTTTCTAGAAGGGCAAGTAATATAAACCACCAAATATTTATTGATATGCTGTAATGTGTAAACACCTGACCTTTCAGCCAACCTGCTTGTACCAATTCCATGTAATTATAGTAAAATACTGTGAAATACAAATCCCATCTCCCCTCAATGAACTTCATTCATTCATCCAGTCCATTATTCATGCATTCATCATTCTACGGTATTATACTGTGTCATTACACAGTACTTGCTTTGATACTGTGTTTAGATTACAGTAGGTGTACTACAATATGAAATACAGTAACTTACTTGCCACTTTGCTGCCTGTTAGTTACTGTCAAATCCACGGCAAGCCCTTTACAGTGTAGCTATCACTAGCTAACAGGGAAACATAGCTAGCTAACAGGGAAACATAGCTAGCTAACAGGGAAACATAGCTAGCTAACAGGGAAACATAGCTAGCTAACAGGGAAACATGGCAATCTTCTTACATGTGCTACTAAAGTTAAAAAGCATTGGATTGGTGTAAACATGGTTTAGAGTGTTTACAACATACGTTTTGCACCAGTCTCAGTGCTCTTTCTTTTTCAATCCAAGTCACATTGAGATTGACTTTATTTTAGAAACCGAACCTAATTTATGACCTGACCCATGACCTTATGTATTGCTGCTGCTCCATGCTTTCTGTCCTTAAGAACACTGAAACTGGAACAGTGTGTGTGTGTGTGTGTACTGTGTGTGTGTGTGTGTACTGTGTGAGTGTGTACTGTGTGTGTGTGTGTGTGCACCTTTGTGTGTCATGACATGTCCTATTCTTCCATCTGTATTTCTGTCCTCACAGTCTGTCATTAATGATCACAAATGTGTGTCAGTGCAGATTTGGAAGAAGATGAGAAAAAAGAACAGTCCTTGGTCTGGGCAGCGTTGAAAGGTGCTGGTATATTTGACATTTGGCGTTACAAAAACAGTTCACACAAATTGATGCTGTAGTGTCATCGATTGAAACAATGAAAACATGAATAATAAAAAACACTGCATGCTCAACTTAGAACGAGTGACATTCCCAAAAGTCTCTTTTCTGAATGGATTCTTTTAATAACATTTTTATAAGCAATAACATATTGATTTTATAGAAAATAAACATCTCTAGGAAATACTATACACAATTATATTAGTACATCACATCTTACATTTAAACAGCGTCAAATACTTATATACACCATTAAATAATGAGAGCATCATAATCAAGAATCAGAAGAAGAAGAGGTTTGTGGTGTGATGCTTTGCTCTTGTCTGTACTGTACGCCCTAATACTGTATGTGTCCACTGATATGAAGTACTAAAGTACTGTACACTACATCCTAAAGTAGTACTGAAGTACTGTACACTACACCCTAAAGTAGTACTGAAGTACTGTACACTACACCCTAAAGAGGCTGTCTGTGTGTGTGAGAATGCTGCAGTAAGGGGAACAGGCTACGCTACTGTAAGTGCCACATACAGAGAAAGGAATGAGAGAGACACACTTGATGTGGAGTCAGAAAACTGAAACAGTCCGAATACGGACACCGTACAACAGTCACGGTTCCCCATTTAATGGGGAGGACTGTGTTACTGTACGGTGTCCATATTATGACATATTTGAGTCTCTGTACGGTTGATTCAGCTCTATGGTGCTGAGAACTCAAGTCGTGTAGGACTAAGAATCTATTGGAGTCGAATACTTGTTCATTTTTATGGAGACAGCAGCCTTTGGTGATGGAGATGATGGACAGAGATATTGATGAAGAACTGTGGTGAGATGAGATGACATGACGTGTGAGATGATGCCGGCCGGGCCCTAAGCCCTGACCTTTAACCTTTATGGTGATGATGTGGCGTCTACTGTACATCATGTTGTATGAGCACACGTCTGAACTTCGACTCGGTGACCTCCAGAGTTTTGACCCCCCCCCAATATCCAAATTAGCACACTACCCACTTAGAATGGAGCAATGTATAAGGCATGCATTCTAAAGTAGTAGGCTAGTGTGAATATGGAAGCCTTTATTTTTATCCAAATGTTTAATTGAACACAAAGCGGGACAGATACCAACGCTGACTCAATGGTGTCCTATAGCCGTAATATGCACATCAAAATACATACCGGAAGAAGAGCGTTATATTCAGTCATTTGTTCTTTCTGTCAATATCAGAATCATATTTAGAATCTGTTAAAACACACAATGTACATTTTTATAACACTTAAGCGCACATTGAGATACATCCAGGGGAGGGGAGGCTTCTTTTGACGCATGACATCTTGAATTGGAACACGCTCGTTCCCTTCCTTGTACAAGCACACACACACACAGTCCATGTCACACACACACCGCGACCTGGAACTCGGACAGCATAGCCGGAGGGGGCCTATTCTGGCCAATCGCAATCCACCAGGTGTCCAAAAATGATAGCGACCGTTCCGGAGGCAGAACAGTGCAGCGTGAATTTAAAACAGCTCCCTGTCTCTCCCCCTCTCTCTCCCCCTCTCTCTCTGGAGGGGTGGTCTCTAAGTAACCATGGCTGCCAGGTGTCTAGACTCCAGACACAGACAGACAGGGCTGTGAAAGACTCTCTCAAAACACCGCAGTCCGTCTGTCCGTGAAGGAGACTGTCTGTCAGACAGACAATGCAGTCCCTCTCTCTGTCTCTCTGTCTCTCTGTCTGGTTATCAGGGGTGGCTGAGATAAAGCAGTGCCGTTGCCAGGGGTTACGGGGGTTGCTCTGAGGGACCTGCTGTCTTGTGTCTGTATTGCTGCCATCGGTGGTGCCTCAGAGGATCCCCAGCCGTCCCCATTGGCTGATGCGTCTGTCCGTCATGACGTCTCATCATGACTCATCATCAGGTTTGGGTGGAGGGATGTCCTATCTGTCTGTCTGTCTGTCTGTCGTACTGCATAGGTGATGCTCACTGGGGCTGGGTAGTGCTCTATTTTACAAAGCCTGGAAGACAAAGACAAATTATGTATGAGGGCGATTGCTGTTCACTTCGAAACACATGCACAAAAATAATGTTATATATGAAAAAAATGAATATTGTGCTTTTGAGAGTGTATGGGTGATCTGTGTGTGTTGTGTCATACTGTCTGCAGGTTCAGTAGGTCTCTCTCTCTCTCTGGACATATGTACTCATGCCTGCTGAAATAGAACGCACCAGCACTCACAGCACTGCAATGTGTGTGTGTTATTCTCCATGGCCAGCGCAGAATGGGACCTTTAATTGCCATGGTCACTGCAAACATGAAAGCTGCCGTGTCTGTGTGCCTGAGTCTCTGCTCTGAGCTAACATGAAAGCTGCAATGTGTGTGCTTGCGCGCTGGTGTGTGTGTGTGTGTGGTTCTGCACTACTGTAGACATGAAAGCTAGCTGCAGTGTGCGGTAGTGGAGGATGGAGGATGCAGCTGGCCAGTGAACTGGCTCCTGTGAATGACAAGGTGGGAACACCTACTAACTACAATGGTGGGGTGCTTCCCCCCTTATCCTCGGCAGTCTCTCTCTCTCTCTCTCTCTCTCTGTCTCTCTCTCTCTCTCTCTCTCTCTCTCGCTCTCTCTTTCTATTCCTCTCCCTCCCTCTCTCTTTCTCTTGCTGAATCTCTCTCTCTCTCTCTCACTCCCTCTCTCTCTTTCTCTCTCTCTCTCTTGCTCTCCCTCCCTCTCTCTTTCTCTTGCTGAATCTCTCTCTCTCTCTCTCTTTCTCTCTCTCTCTGTTGCTCTCTCTCTCTTTCTGAATCTCTCTCCCTCCCTCTCTCTTTCTCTTGCTTTCTCTTGTGTCGCTCTCTATATTCTCTCTCTTTCTTTCTCTCTCTCTATATGTAGTCTCTGTCTCCCTTTCTCATTCTCTTTGTATCTCTGAGTCTCTCTGTGATGTAACGGCCCGCTGCTCTCCTTTTGTTTCTACACATCCGCAGAGAACACAAAAACAGCCTCTGTTTGTCTCCTACTGTGTGTGTAATATGTGTTGTGAGTGTGTGTGTGTGTGTTTGTGAACATTCACAATGTTCATACGTTTTTGTGTGATATGTGCCTGCTGTTTGTGTGTGCCTGTGTATATGTCTGCCTGTTGTGTGTGTGCGCTTGCCGGTGTGTGTGTGTGTGCCTGTGTGTGTGTGTGCCTGTGTGCGTGTGTGTGTGTGGGCCTGTGTGTGCAGCAGTTTCCTGCCCATGTGAGATTGCTCCCTTCCTCCCTCCTTTCCTTCCTCCATCCCTCCTGCTGGTGTCTGTGTCTGTGTTGTAGAATAGTGAGAGGAGGAGAGCAGAGGAGCAGAGAACTGAGGCAGAGTTCCATGGAGACCTGGGTGGGTGGGGTGGGGGGGTTGTGCCTGGGATTGTGTCTGTGTATCTCTACTGCTCTCTGATTAGGCTGCTCAGTCTGCTAAATTAGCATCGCACAGAACCACCAGCCTCCCTCTCTCTCTGTCTCTCTCTCTCTCTCTATCCCTCTGTCTTCCTCCTCTCACTCTCTCTCTCCCCCTATTTCTCTCTCTCTATCCCTCTGTCTTTCTTCTCTCTCTCTCTCCCTCTTTCTCTCTCTCTCCCTTTCTCGCTCTTTCTCTCTCTCTATTTCTCTCTCTCTTTCTCTCTCTCTATCCCTCTGTCTTTCTCCTCTTTCTCTCTCTCTCTCTCTCTCTCTCTCTCTCTCTCTCTCTCTCTGTCTCTGTCTCTGTTCTTCTATACATGGGAGGGGAAGAGAGGAGGGAGGGGGATAGGATACAGGGACAGGAAAGGAGAAAAGAGAGAGGGAGGGAGAGGGAGGAGAGATGGAGGGAGAGGGGAGGAGAGATGGAGGGAGTGTGGGGAAGGCAGGGGGTGAAAAGAGAGATGGAGGGAGTGAGGGGAAGGCAGGGGGTGAAGAGAGAAGAGGAGAAGAGAGAGATGGAGGGAGCGAGGGGAAGGCAGAGGTGGGCGTGATGCTTTTTTGATCAGCAGCCAGATTTCCACCCTTGTCTGTCAGTCTACACAGAGGAGAGGAGAGAGGGATGGGGAGAATAGAGGAGGGAGGGAGGGATGGGGAGAATAGAGGAGGGAGGGAGGGATGGATGGGGATAATAGAGGAGGGAGGGAGGGATGGGGAGAATAGAGGAGGGAGGGAGGGATGGGGAGAATAGAGGAGGGAGGGAGGGATGGGGAGAATAGAGGAGAGGAGAGAGGGATGGGGAGAATAGAGGAGAGGAGAGAGGGATGGGGAGAATAGAGGAGGGAGGGAGGGATGGGGAGAATAGAGGAGAGGAGAGAGGGATGGGGAGAATAGAGGAGGGAGGGGGGGATGGGGAGAATAGAGGAGAGGAGAGAGGGATGGGGAGAATAGAGGAGAGGAGAGAGGGATGGGGAGAATAGAGGAGGGAGGGAGGGATGGGGAGAATAGAGGAGGGACGGAGGGATGGGGAGAATAGAGGAGGGAGGGAGGGATGGGGAGAATAGAGGAGAGGAGAGAGGGATGGGGAGAATAGAGGAGGGAGGGATGGGGAGAATAGAGGAGAGGAGAGAGGGATGGGGAGAATAGAGGAGAGGAGAGAGGGATGGGGAGAATAGAGGAGAGGAGAGAGGGATGGGGAGAATAGAGGAGAGGAGAGAGGGATGGGGAGAATAGAGGAGAGGAGAGAGGGATGGGGAGAATAGAGGAGGGAGGGATGGGGAGAATAGAGGAGAGGAGAGAGGGATGGGGAGAATAGAGGAGAGGAGAGAGGGATGGGGAGAATAGAGGAGAGGAGAGAGGGATGGGGAGAATAGAGGAGGGAGGGATGGGGAGAATAGAGGAGGGAGGGAGGGATGGGGAGAATAGAGGAGGGATGGGGAGAATAGAGGAGAGGAGAGAGGGATGGGGAGAATAGAGGAGAGGAGAGAGGGATGGGGAGAATAGAGGAGGGAGGGAGGGATGGGGAGAATAGAGGAGGGAGGGAGGGATGGGGAGAATAGAGGAGGGAGGGAGGGATGGGGAGAATAGAGGAGGGATGGGGAGAATAGAGGAGGGATGGGGAGAATAGAGGAGAGGAGAGAGGGATGGGGAGAATAGAGGAGAGGAGAGAGGGATGGGGAGAATAGAGGAGAGGAGGGAGGGATGGGGAGAATAGAGGAGAGGAGAGAGGGATGGGGAGAATAGAGGAGAGGAGAGAGGGATGGGGAGAATAGGAGGGAGGGAGGGATGGGAGAATAGAGGAGGGAGGGAGGGATGGGGAGAATAGAGGAGAGGAGGGAGGGATGGGGAGAATAGAGGAGAGGAGAGAGGGATGGGGAGAATAGAGGAGAGGAGAGAGGGATGGGGAGAATAGAGGAGGGGAGAGAGGGATGGGGAGAATAGAGGAGGGAGGGAGGGATGGGGAGAATAGAGGAGGGAGGGAGGGATGGGGAGAATAGAGGAGATGAGAGAGGGATGGGGAGAATAGAGGAGGGAGGGAGGGATGGGGAGAATAGAGGAGGGAGGGAGGGAGGGATGGGGAGAATAGAGGAGGGGAGAGAGGGATGGGGAGAATAGAGGAGAGGAGAGAGGGATGGGGAGAATAGAGGAGGGAGGGAGGGGATGGGGAGAATAGAGGAGGGAGGGAGGGAGGGATGGGGAGAATAGATGAGGGAGGGAGGGATGGGGAGAATAGAGGAGGGAGGGAGGGATGGGGAGAATAGAGGAGGGAGGGAGGGATGGGGAGAATAGAGAGAGGAGGGAGGGATGGGGAGAATAGAGGAGGGAGGGAGGGATGGGGAGAATAGAGGAGGGAGGGAGGGATGGGGAGAATAGAGGAGGGAGGGATGGGGAGAATAGAGGAGAGGAGAGAGGGATGGGGAGAATAGAGGAGGGAGGGAGGGATGGGAGAATAGAGGAGGGAGGGAGGGATGGGGAGAATAGAGGAGGGGAGGGAGGGATGGAGAGAATAGAGGAGAGGAGAGAGGGATGGGGAGAATAGAGGAGGGAGGGAGGGATGGGGAGAATAGAGGAGGGAGGGAGGGATGGGGAGAATATAGGAGAGGAGAGAGGGATGGGGAGAATAGAGGAGGGAGGGAGGGATGGGGAGAATAGAGGAGGGAGGGAGGGATGGGGAGAATAGAGGAGGGAGGGAGGGATGGGGAGAATAGAGGAGGGAGGGAGGGATGGGGAGAATAGAGGAGGGAGGGAGGGATGGCGAAAATAGAGGAGGGAGGGAGGGATGGGGAGAATAGAGGAGGGAGGGAGGGAGGGAATAGAGGAGGGAGGGAGGGAATAGAGGAGGGAGGGAGGGAGGGGGAGAATAGAGGAGGGAGGGAGGGAGGGGGAGAATAGAGGAGGGAGGGAGGGGGAGAATAGAGGAGGGAGATGAGAGAGAGGCTGCTGCTTCAATGCACCGCTGCTCCCTGCTGAATGTCAGTACCCCTCTCTCTCCCCTCCCCCTTCCCTCCATCATTGACCTTCCTCCAGAGTACAGTGTGGCGTTACCGCCACCAGATGGCGCCTCCCATAAAGAAAACTGCAACCTTGGAAATCCAACCAAAACAGGAAGAGTGGGCTGCTAATGTGATCACACTCCCACTTTCAGTCATAACAATGCACAGCGTGGCTGACTAATGTTTTCCGAGAGGTGCAGTGTGAGAGGTAGCTAGTGGGATAAAGTGTAGGATGATTTGCCATTTTGTCAAGGTCATTCGTAGGACTCCCTGTGCAGTCATTTAAAATGAACAAATGTAGCAGATGACATCTTAATATGCATAGGGCTTCATCCCAAATGGCACACTATTAAGTAGAGCACTTCTTTTGACCAGGGCCCTATATGGATGTTAATGGGCAACATACATTGCACAACAGTAACATTCTTGTTCCTTTGCGTAGAATGTGTTTGTCGTAGATTAGAACATTGGGTGCCGACATGGATGAGACTCAGCTGAACTCTGTCAACCCAGTTGGAGCTGGATTCCTATCCTATGTCTGCTAGCCTTTCAGCTTGGTGCTGAACACTCTATTAGAGTCTGTGTTTAGTGATGGGAGGGAATCGACAGGCTGACCTCCAGCCCTGCAGAAGGCTGTGTGAGACCAATCAGTGTTCGGTGTTCAGGTGGCGTTAACAGTGGTGTTAGTGGACTGGCCAGTCAATAGTGCTCAGCGCCAGGCAGAGATGCCTGATAGGCTGTTGCCACGGGAGATGGAGAGACACACGACCTTGGTTACACAAATCCTCTGTCTCTGTCTGTGCCTGACTCTCTCTCTGTCCATTTATGAGTGTGTGTCTGTCTGTTTTTGTGTGTGTGTGTGTGAATGTCTCTCTCACTCTCTTTTTCCTTACTCTCTGTCACTGTCACTATATGTCATTCTCTGTATGTCTGTCTGTCACTATATGTCATTCTCTGTATGTCTGTCTCTGTCACTATATGTCATTCTCTGTATGTCGGTCTCTGTCACTATATGTCATTCTCTGTATGTCTGTCTCTGTCACTATATGTCATTCTCTGTATGTCGGTCTCTGTCACTATATGTCATTCTCTGTATGTCTGTCTCTGTCACTATATGTCATTCTCTGTATGTCTGTCTCTGTCACTATATGTCATTCTCTGTATGTCGGTCTCTGTCACTATATGTCATTCTCTGTATGTCTGTCTCTGTCACTATATGTCATTCTCTGTATGTCTGTCTCTGTCACTATATGTCATTCTCTGTATGTCGGTCTCTGTCACTATATGTCATTCTCTGTATGTCTGTCTCTGTCACTATATGTCATTCTCTGTATGTCTGTCTCTGTCACTATATGTCATTCTCTGTATGTCTGTCTCTGTCACTATATGTCATTCTCTGTATGTCTGTCTCTGTCACTATATGTCATTCTCTGTATGTCGGTCTCTGTCACTATATGTCATTCTCTGTATGTCTGTCTCTGTCACTATATGTCATTCTCTGTATGTCGGTCTCTGTCACTATATGTCATTCTCTGTATGTCTGTCTCTGTCACTATATGTCATTCTCTGTATGTCGGTCTCTGTCACTATATGTCATTCTCTGTATGTCTGTCTCTGTCACTATATGTCATTCTCTGTATGTCTGTCTCTGTCACTATATGTCATTCTCTGTATGTCTGTCTCTGTCACTATATGTCATTCTCTGTATGTCTGTCTCTGTCACTATATGTCATTCTCTGTATGTCTGTCTCTGTCACTATATGTCATTCTCTGTATGTCTGTCTCTGTCACTATATGTCATTCTCTGTATGTCTGTCTCTGTCACTATATGTCATTCTCTGTATGTCGGTCTCTGTCACTATATGTCATTCTCTGTATGTCTGTCTCTGTCACTATATGTCATTCTCTGTATGTCTGTCTCTGTCACTATATGTCATTCTCTGTATGTCGGTCTCTGTCACTATATGTCATTCTCTGTATGTCTGTCTCTGTCACTATATGTCATTCTCTGTATGTCTGTCTCTGTCACTATATGTCATTCTCTGTATGTCTGTCTCTGTCACTATATGTCATTCTCTGTATGTCTGTCTCTGTCACTATATGTCATTCTCTGTATGTCGGTCTCTGTCACTATATGTCATTCTCTGTATGTCTGTCTCTGTCACTATATGTCATTCTCTGTATGTCGGTCTCTGTCACTATATGTCATTCTCTGTATGTCTGTCTCTGTCACTATATGTCATTCTCTGTATGTCTGTCTCTGTCACTATATGTCATTCTCTGTATGTCTGTCTCTGTCACTATATGTCATTCTCTGTATGTCTGTCTCTGTCACTATATGTCATTCTCTGTATGTCTGTCTCTGTCACTATATGTCATTCTCTGTATGTCTGTCTCTGTCACTATATGTCATTCTCTGTATGTCGGTCTCTGTCACTATATGTCATTCTCTGTATGTCTGTCTCTGTCACTATATGTCATTCTCTGTATGTCTGTCTCTGTCACTATATGTCATTCTCTGTATGTCGGTCTCTGTCACTATATGTCATTCTCTGTATGTCTGTCTCTGTCACTATATGTCATTCTCTGTATGTCTGTCTCTGTCACTATATGTCATTCTCTGTATGTCTGTCTCTGTCACTATATGTCATTCTCTGTATGTCTGTCTCTGTCACTATATGTCATTCTCTGTATGTCGGTCTCTGTCACTATATGTCATTCTCTGTATGTCTGTCTCTGTCACTATATGTCATTCTCTGTATGTCGGTCTCTGTCACTATATGTCATTCTCTGTATGTCTGTCTCTGTCACTATATGTCATTCTCTGTATGTCTGTCTCTGTCACTATATGTCATTCTCTGTATGTCTGTCTCTGTCACTATATGTCATTCTCTGTATGTCTGTCTCTGTCACTATATGTCATTCTCTGTATGTCTGTCTCTGTCACTATATGTCATTCTCTGTATGTCTGTCTCTGTCACTATATGTCATTCTCTGTATGTCTGTCTCTGTCACTATATGTCATTCTCTGTATGTCTGTCTCTGTCACTATATGTCATTCTCTGTATGTCTGTCTCTGTCACTATATGTCATTCTCTGTATGTCTGTCTCTGTCACTATATGTCATTCTCTGTATGTCTGTCTCTGTCACTATATGTCATTCTCTGTATGTCTGTCTCTGTCACTATATGTCATTCTCTGTATGTCTGTCTCTGTCACTATATGTCATTCTCTGTATGTCTGTCTCTGTCACTATATGTCATTCTCTGTATGTCTGTCTCTGTCACTATATGTCATTCTCTGTATGTCTGTCTCTGTCACTATATGTCATTCTCTGTATGTCTGTCTCTGTCACTATATGTCATTCTCTGTATGTCTGTCTCTGTCAAAAACTGAAATGGAATGTATTGTAATATCACAATATTTGAAATTCCTAACCAGAGGGGATAGAGAGATGGGAGTCTTGGATTATAGGAATGTTTACGGAGATAAAAGCATAATTATTCTGATGTGTATGGTTCTGTTCTCTCAGGGTGGGTGAGTCTCCAGGACAAGCCAGGAAAGTACAGAAGAAGCCAAAGAGCCCTCCCACTAACAGGTACAGTAGAGAACAGTGCTGCCCCCTACTGACTGCACATAAGTGGCTCTTCCTGTCTCCTATACTTCACATCTCTGACTGTCTCCTATACTTCACATCTCTTACTGTCTCCTATACCCTCTGACCTCCCTCTAACTTCCCTCTAACCTCCCTCTGACCTCCCTCTGACCTGAGGCCAAGTCAGGGTCAGAATGCCTCTGTCCCAGGTTAGCTCAACCGACAGGGGTGAGTACAGTCTCCAACATTTCTCTACTTCTCCTCCTCTCTTTATTTCTTTAATTCCTTAACTCATAAAAAATAAATACTACAATTTTAATTTAGAATGAATAATCACCCCATCTCTCCCCCCTCTCTGTCTGTCAATCTATGTCTGTGTGTCAGGAGCTGGTACAGAAATAGGCTCAGACAGCCTGAAGAATCATAACTCCCTGAGCTAACTGGTTCCTCCCTCAGTCCCTCTATGACCCCTCACTCCCTGACCTTTGATCCTTGACCTCTGGGCCTTCTATCAGCCCCATGTTGCACTATGGTTCAACTACCACCAATGCTACTAGTCCCTCTAACCTCCCTCTAACCTCCCTCTGACCTCCCTCTAACCTCCCTCTAACTTCCCTCTAACCTCCCTCTGACCTCCCTCTAACTTCCCTCTAACTTCCCTCTAACCTCCCTCTGACCTCCCTCTGACCTCCCTCTAATCTCCCTCTGACCTCCCTCTGACCTCCCTCTAACCTCCCTCTGACCTCCCTCTAACCTCCCTCTAACTTCCCTCTCACCTCCCTCTGACCTCCCTCTAACTTCCCTCTAACCTCCCTCTGACTTCCCTCTGATCTCCCTCTAACCTCCCTCTAATCTCCCTCTGACCTCCCTCTGATCTCCCTCTAACCTCCCTCTAACTTCCCTCTGACCTCCCTCTAACTTCCCTCTAACCTCCCTCTAACTTCCCTCTGACCTCCCTCTAACTTCCCTCTAACCTCCCTCTAACTTTCCTCTAACCTCCCTATAACTTCCCTCTGACCTCCCTCTGACCTCCCTCTAACTTCCCTCTGACCTCCCTCTAACTTCCCTCTAACCTCCCTCTGACCTCCCTCTGACCTCCCTCTAACCTCCCTCTGACCTCCCTCTAACCTCCCTCTGACCTCCCTCTGACCTCCCTCTAACCTCCCTCTGACCTCCCTCTGACCTCCCTCTAACCTCCCTCTGACCTCCCTCTGACCTCCCTCTAATCTCCCTCTGACCTCCCTCTGACCTCCCTCTAATCTCCCTCTGACCTCCCTCTAACTTCCCTCTCACCTCCCTCTGACCTCCCTCTAACTTCCCTCTAACTTCCCTCTAACCTCCCTCTGACCTCCCTCTGATCTCCCTCTGACCTCCCTCTAATCTCCCTCTGACCTCCCTCTGACCTCCCTCTGATCTCCCTCTAACCTCCCTCTAACTTCCCTCTGACCTCCCTCTAACTTCCCTATAACCTCCCTCTAACTTCCCTCTGACCTCCCTCTAACCTCCCTCTAATCTCCCTCTGACCTCCCTCTGATCTCCCTCTGACCTCCCTCTAACCTCCCTCTGCTTCCCTCTAACCTCCCTCTGATCTCCCTCTGACCTCCCTCTAACCTCCCTCTGATCTCCCTCTGACCTCCCTCTAACTTCCCTCTAACCTCCCTCTGACCTCCCTCTGACCTCCCTCTGATGGGTCAGTCCAGTGCTCTCTGCCCAGGACATACCCTATCCAATGGATTGTTGCTATAGTTACATCGATTTTTCTATTATTTGTTTCTACCCTTTTGCATGTGTACAGACGGATTCTGTTTATTTGCTTACCTCGTGTTTCGGACATTTCAGTGAAAAGTTGTCGTCTTGGAACATGCAGCCTGAGAGAGAGAGAAAGAGAGAGAAGGAAGGAGACAGAGAGGGAGAGAAGGAAAGAGAGAGATAGAGGTAGGGAGTGAAGGAAGGAGAGAGAGAGAGGGAGAGAGAGAGAGAAGGAAGGAAGCAGAGAGAGATATAGAGAGGGAGAGAGAGAAGGAAGGAGGGAGAGATGGAAGGAGATAGAGAAGGAAGGAGGGAGAGATGGAAGGAGAGAGGGACAGAGAGGGAGAGAGAGAAGGAAGGAGAGAGACATAGAGAGGGAGAGAGAGAGAAGGAAGGAGAGAATGATAGGATGAGGTAGGTTGCAGCCATGGTGTACTCTGCAGGATTAAACTGGTCCTTCAGTTCCTCTCAGTGCTCCTCTGTGAGGAGTTCTAATCCCCACTGTACCTACTGATGGCATGATGTAATGTGAGGGGAGGCCATACCTACATAAAGCATATGCTTATACACAAATCAACACACACACACACACACACGCTACCTCCACCCCTTCATTCCCCCTCCCCCTTCACCCTTCCCTCCTACTCCCCTCCCCCTTCACCCTTCCCTCTTACTCCCCTCCCCCTTCACCCTTCCCTCCTACTCCTCCCCCTTCACCCTTCCCTCTTACTCCCCTCCCCCTTCACCCTTCCCTCCTACTCCCCTCCCCCTTCACCCTTCCCTCTTACTCCCCTCCCCCTTCACCCTTCCCTCCTACTCCTCCCCTTTCACCCTTCCCTCTTACTCCCCTCCCCCTTCACCCTTCCCTCCTACTCCTCCCCCTTCACCCTTCCCTCTTACTCCCCTCCCCCTTCACCCTTCCCTCCTACTCCCCTCCCCCTTCACCCTTCCCTCTTACTCCCCTCCCCTTCACCCTTCCCTCCTACTCCCCTCCCCCTTCACCCTTCCTTCTTACTCCCCTCCCCCTTCACCCTTCCCTCTTACTCCCCTCCCCCTTCACCCTTCCCTCCTACTCCTCCCCCTTCACCCTTCCCTCTTACTCCCCTCCCCCTTCACCCTTCCCTCCTACTCCCCTTCCCCCTTCACCCTTCCCTCTTACTCCCCTCCCCCTTCACCCTTCCCTCCTACTCCCCTCCCCCTTCACCCTTCCCTCTTACTCCCCTCCCCTTCACCCTTCCCTCTTACTCTCCTCCCCATTCACTCTTCCCTCTTACTCCCCTCCCCCTTCACCCTTCCCTCTTACTCCCCTCCCCCTTCACCCTTCCCTCTTACTCCCCTCCCCCTTCACCCTTCCCTCCTACTCCTCCCCCTTCACCCTTCCCTCCTACTCCCCTTCCCCTTCACCCTTCCCTCCTACTCCCCTCCCCCTTCACCCTTCCCTCCTACTCCCCTCCCCCTTCACCCTTCCCTCTTACTCCCCTCCCCTTCACCCTTCCCTCCTACTCCTCCCACTCCTTCTTGCCTGCTTTATCCATCCCTCTCCTCCTCTCTCTGTCTCTCTCTCTCTCTCTGAGGGCTCTTACCTATCTCCTCCTCTCTCCTCCCCTCTCCTCTCTCTCTCGCTCTCTGAGGGCTCTTACCTATCTCCTTGGCGCAGATGTAGTGGTATTTGTGAGGGCAGCCTTTCCAGCAGCAGCTGATGGACGCGCCCACTCTCTGGCACTTGGAACAGCTCTGGAGACCAGACAGACAGACAGACAGAAAGAAAGACGGATAGAGGGACAGCCAGCCAGACAGAGATACATAGAGCCATACAGGCAGACAGACAGGCAGACAGACAGGCAGACAGTCTCCAGTTAATAATAAAGCATCTACTTGATGTTGCCAACAATATGTCACTGTGTCCAACATGTCACTGTGTCCAATATGTCACTGTGGCCAATATGTCACTGTGTCCAATATGTCACTGTGTCCAATATGTCATTGTGTCCAATATGTCACTGTGTCCAATATGTCACTGTGTTCAATATGTCACTGTGTTCAATATGTCACTGTGTTCAATATGTCACTGTGTCCAATATGTCATTGTGTCCAATATGTCACTGTGTCCAATATGTCATTGTGTCCAATATGTCACTGTGTCCAATATGTCACTGTGTTCAATATGTCACTGTGTTCAATATGTCACTGTGTTCAATATGTCACTGTGTCCAATATGTCACTGTGTCCAATATGTCACTGTGTTCAATATGTCACTGTGTTCAATATGTCACTGTGTTCAATATGTCACTGTGTCCAATATGTCACTGTGTCCAACATGTCACTGTGTCCAATATGTCACTGTGTTCAATATGTCACTGTGTCCAACATGTCATTGTGTCCAATATGTCACTGTGTCCAATATGTCATTGTGTCCAATATGTCACTGTGTCCAACATGTCACTGTGTCCAATATGTCACTGTGTCCAATATGTCACTGTGTCCAATATGTCACTGTGGCCAATATGTCACTGTGGCCAATATGTCACTGTGTCCAATATGTCACTGTGTCCAACATGTCACTGTGTCCAATATGTCACTGTGTCCAACATGTCACTGTGTCCAATATGTCACTGTGTCCAACATGTCACTGTGTCCAACATGTCACTGTGTCCAATATGTCACTGTGTCCAATATGTCGCTGTGTCCAATATGTCACTGTGGACAATATGTCACTGTGTCCAACATGTCACTGTGTCCAACATGTCACTGTGTCCAATATGTCACTGTGTCCAATATGTCACTGTGGACAATATGTCACTGTGTCCAATATGTCACTGTGTCCAACATGTCACTGTGTCCAATATGTCACTGTGTCCAATATGTCACTGTGTCCAATATGTCACTGTGTCCAATACGTCACTGTGTCCAATACGCCACTGTGTCCAATACGTCACCGTGTCCAATATGTCACTGTGGCCAATACGTCACTGTGACAAACATGCACAGTTCCCAACAAAATAGATTTGAACAAGGCAAATGTTTTTCTTATTTGTGATCTATTTTTTATTATTTAATTTCATAGTAATGTAAAAAAACCCATTCATTTCTAACTGTGGGAGGTTAGAATTATAGATCACAATCATGTACAGTTTACTGTATGTGAAATACAGCACTTGAAATATTGACTCTCCATTGGTAAGATGCAGTATCAGTATCAACTAGAGAGAGAGAGGTGGAAAGAGAGAGAGAGGTGGAAAGAGAGAGAGAGGTGGAAAGAGAGGGAGAGAGGTGGAAAGAGAGAGAGAGAGAGGTGGAAAGAGAGAGAGAGAGAGGTGGAAAGAGAGAGAGAGAGAGGTGGAAAGAGAGAGAGAGAGAGGTGGAAAGAGAGAGTTGGAAAGAGAGAGAGAGAGAGGTGGAAAGAGAGAGAGAGAGAGAGAGAGGTGGAAAGAGAGAGAGAGAGAGAGAGAGAGAGAGGTGGAAAGAGAGAGAGAGAGAGGTGGAAAGAGAGAGAGAGAGAGAGGTGGAAAGAGAGAGAGAGAGAGAGAGGTGGAAAGAGAGAGAGAGAGAGGTGGAAAGAGAGAGAGAGAGAGAGAGAGAGGTGGAAAGAGAGAGAGAGAGAGGTGGAAAGAGAGAGAGAGAGAGAGGTGGAAAGAAAGAGAGAGAGAGAGAGGTGGAAAGAGAGAGAGAGAGAGAGAGAGAGAGAGAGATGGAAAGAGAGAGAGAGAGAGGTGGAAAGAGAGAGAGAGAGAGAGAGAGAGAGAGAGAGAGAGAGAGAGAGAGAGAGAGAGAAAGAAAAAGAAAAAGAGAGAAATCAGCATAGAGAAAGAAGAAGGTCTCACCGTTTCTGTGGAGGTGTGAACAGCCTCTTTCAGGCCGTACAGCCTCCCTGCCACCATGATGATCCCATTGGTCCAGATAGCACAGTTCTCATGGGCCCAGTGTTCCTTAGCCTCAGCCTCCCCCTGCAGTCTCTGGAGGAGGCCTCCTCCTCCATTGCCCCCTTCCTGACCACCAGCTGTGGCCTCCGCAGCCCTCCTCTCCCCCTGGAGCTTCTGCATCCTCCTGAACCGATCCCGTAGGGTGGGCCGGTGCGTGCTTCCACCCTCCGCCGGTGCCCTCTCTGCCCTCCTGGGGCGCCAATGGTGGGGGTGGGGCTGATGATGGTGACTCCCACCACTACTACTACTGCCCTCCTTTGTGACTGTCTCCATATCCACCTTTTTACTAACTTCCTTTTTGAAGCTGGGGTCTCCTTCGCTTGTTGGGGTGCTGCTGCTTGGTTCCCTGATGCTACTGTTGGAGCTTATTTTCTCTCGGTTTTCCCTCGGGGTTTCTATATGTCTTGCTGACAGGATTTTGCGTGGGATGCTATCCTCTGGGAAGTAGGGCCCACACAAATCCCCCAGCTCACGGTAATTTGCTGGCTTTCCACACAGGCAACACGTTAGACACCTGTCAATTAACGTTTTGTTAACCAAGGGCCCCTGGAGCATAGCTGAGGAGCTGGGTATCGCCTTGGCAACTGTGACTGGGTTTTTAATTTTGTCCGGGCTCTTTTTTCGGGGCTTCTGAAGCACCATCTTCAGCTCTTCATCGCGCCTGTTGACGATGGTACAGAGAGAGGTGAAGTCTCTGGAGCTGTCCATACGCACATATGGACAGAAGGAGTGTTTGATTCTGCTTTTAGGAGTCTTACTCAGTACCTGTTTGAGAGAGGGCTCTGGCTGCTTTTCCTCTGACACTGCAGGGCTTTCCTTTTTCCATTTCTTCTTCTTGAGTCTGGCCTCCCTCCCTGCAGCCTTTACCACCGCTTCAATCACCTCCATGGCGTCTTTGATTCCCTTTTTCGGACCAGGTTTTTTGTGAACCCTCAGAGGTTTGCTGCTCTGCTGTTCACTTGGTGCTCTCCCTCTCTTTTTGGAGGGGGATGAAGAGGGCTTCCTCCCTCTTTTGGAGGGAGGCGGCTGGATCATTTCTGTGGCGATCACCTGCGGGCTGTCTGTGATCTCACCTGGGCCGGCTGGTAGAGCGGGTGTTGTTGTTAACGCTGTGTCAGTGGGTGTCTCTGTCTGCTGTTCTGCTGTTGTTGTCTCTACCTCCTCGTCAGCCACAGGCCCCTCTGAAGGCTGTCCTCCTTTCCTCTTCCTCCTCCTCTGTTTCAGGTGCATCTCGTGGTTGTTCTTGATGGCCCTCTGCTTGGCCAGCCGCGGCGTGTTGATGATCAGGCTCCCCGTCTCCATGGCGACCACCGTGGCGTCCGTGCTCTCTACCATGGCCCATTTCCTCCTCTTGGTCCTGGTGGGTTTGTTGGCGCCGCTCGCCGCTGCAGCGTCTGGCACCCCTGATGGGAGTGGCTCCGGCTGCACCCCCTCCCCGGTGTTCTGCTGCACCCTTCTCTCCTGTTCTGTGTTCTGGGCCCCCGTGGAGCTCCCCACGTCCCTTGCTAACTCCTCCCGTGACACATCAGGGGCGCTCACCGCCGCCACTGGGGCCTCGCTCTCCTCCGAGACGGGCAGCGACACAGGCTTTGACGTCACTTCATCTACTGTCGCCTCTGTGCTCTCGGGCTGTGGTGTTGGCGGGTGTTTCTTCGAACCGGTGCCCGAGTTTATTTTCTGAACCATGGCCTCGTATTTCAGACCCCTGCCTTTGCGCGGGGGGAGGTACTTGGTTTTAGTGGGACACTGAGAAGGGACACTGGGCATTTCACTAACCACATCACCGTCAGCCATCGTGGGAGGAGGGTTATCTTTGGTCAGCACAGTGATCAGAGAGGCCTTGATGTGTCTGCCTCTCTTTAGCCTTCTCTTGGGCCCTCGGACACCCATCTCCTTGGGTTTGACTAATGGAGGCTGGTTGGCCTGGTCAGAATGGGGAGTTTTAGGCTGGAGCTGTTGTGGTTTTGGTTTTGGTTTTGGACCTCGCTTTTTCTTCACCGGAGGCTCTAGAGGCAGAGGACTGGGTTTTCTTTTGAGTGGAGGTACAGGTGCAGTTTCAAGAGGTACAGCTACAGCCGGTTCTTTAGGTTTCTCAGGTGGAGCGACAGGTATACTAATGTCTGTTACACTGGTATCTGTTACACTGTTGTCTTTTATGCTGGTGTCTGTTACGCTGGTGTCTGTTACACTGGTGTCTGTTACACTGGTCTCTGTTACATTGGGATCTGATACACTAGTGTCTGTTACTCTGGTGTCTGTTACACTGGTGTCTGTTACACTGGTGTCTGTTACACTGGTCTCTGTTACATTGGGATCTGATACACTAGTGTCTGTTACTCTGGTGTCTGATACACTAGTGTCTGTTACTCTGGTGTCTGTTACACTAGTGTCTGTTACTCTGGTGTCTGTTACACTGGTGTCTGTTACACTGGTGTCTGTTACACTGGTGTCTGGTTTACTGGTGTCTGTTACACTGACGTCTGTTACACTGGTGTTTGTTACACTGGTGTCTGGTTTACTAGTGTCTGTTACACTGGTGTCTGGTTTACTGGAGTCTGTTACACTGGTGTCTGTTATACTTGTGTCTGTCTGGTTAGGAAAGACAGGGATGGCTGGCTCTATGCTCATACGTTCCTCATTTTGTAACACTTCATTGGGCTTTGTTATACCTGTCAGGGTTTGAGTCAGGATTCCCTCAGATTGCGCCTTCTCTTTTTCCTTTGGAAGCTTATCCTGGGGGGGCTTTCTGGATCTCAGGACCATGTTCTTTCCGTCCTTGCCTGGAGCTTTCCCTTCCTGTTTCCCATCACCTTTCTGACTGTTGATGCTCAAGCTCTTCTGGCCTCTTCCTGGACCCCCTGTTATGGGTTGAATGGGACCTTCCTGTTCTGCCAACTTCGACTTAGAGCCCGTACCCCTGGGACGACCACGGGGTGCTACTTCAGTTGGTTTTGGACCAGGTTTTGGTCCTGGTTTTGGACCCGTTTTAGGCCCTGGTTTTAGAACTGTTTTTGGGCCTGGTTTAGGCCCAGGTTTTAAACCTGGTTTTGGGCTGGACTTTGAATCGGGTTTCAAACCTGGTTTTGGTCCTGGTTTTAGACTTGGCTTTGAACCTGGTTTTGGCCCTGGTTTTAGTCCTGGTTTAGGCCCTGGTTTTAACCCTGACTTCGGGCCTGGTTTTGGGCCTGGTTTCGAACCTGGTTTCCGCCCTGGTTTCCGTCTTTCAGGGGGCTGGGGATCCTTAGGAGGAGTGTCCTGCGCGTTGAATGAGCGAGTGCACATTCTGGAGCGGGAGCCCTCAGCAAGCAGTTTGGGTGTCTCGCTCGTTGTGATTATGTCCTGGTGAGCGGCCATGTCTAGCTGATCGGAGAACAGAGCACTCTTGCTGGAGGGCATGCGGGGTTTCTGCGGTGGCGAGGGGGCACTCTCCCCCTCTCTCTCCACACTCAGCTGTCTCCTGAATTCCACACCTGAGTGCATCAGTCTCCTCCTGCCTCGGCCGTGCTTCCGGCCGAAAGCCTGCGGGTGTGCAGATGGGGCCATGGGTTCTGGCTTGGCTGAGGGGGTCACAGCGCTTGGGCAGCTGATGCCCGGCTCCATGTCCTCATCACCTTTCTTTGGCGATGGTGGGGTGTTGGCCCAGGAGGGCGCTGAGTGCAGTATGGACTTCCCCGGCAGCTGAGGGGAGTCAGGCTCCAGCACGTTGGAATCGCTGTGATCAATATGGTCCCTGGTGTGAGACGGAGCTGGAGGTGTTGCTATCTCGCTGAGAGCTGAGAAAACCATCATGGCTGAGTGAGACTGAGGTGGAGTGTCACAAATGGCTGACCCACTTTCTGGGGATTCTGCTGCTGCTGCTGTTGCATCCGGTTGTGCTGCTTGGCTTTCTGTCTCTGCAGACTCTGTGTTACTGTAAGGCTGAGGCTCAGCCAGGCTCTGGCCTTCTTTTCTGCTGCACAGTTCTCCAGAAGGCTCCTCCTGTGGGCTCGTTCTATTGTTGAGGTCCTTCTCAGTTGATGGCAGGCTCTCACTCTCTTCTCCCTCTCTCTCCTCAGCAGACAGAGGAGAAGATATGGACTTCTGGTTTCTCTCCTCCTCCCCCTCCTCATCCTCCTCCTCTTCTTCTCTGCTCTCTCTCTTCTCTGAGGCGGAGAGCCTCTGGTCCAAAGCCTCGCCCCGCGGGGTAAGGGATGTGTTCTCCGAGCTGTCTTCCTTCTCTGTTAAATATTGATCTTGATCAAGGTCACCCCTGGAAATATAGGGGGATGTCTTCACTGAGCTCTCAGAGTCAGTGGGAGATTCGGATTTGAAGGCCTCCGATTTCATCTCCTGGCCCAGGTCTCCCTTGTGGCTGGAGTCTGAGAGGCTTGGGGACTTATCTGCCGAGTCCCCTTTGCCTCGGTCATATTTGTTTTGTATCTTGTGGTACATGTTCTCGTTGTAGCAGTAGCTCTTTCCCTCGGTCACTGCTTTGTTGATCTTGCTATACAGCGCTGGGCCTTTCTCGTCCTCTGGCCATTTCTCCCGCTTCTCAGAGGTATCTGTGACATTATCGCTGCCTTTGCGGTCACTCTCGCTGTCTGAGGTCTTTTTCACTCCATCATCCTCGTAGTCTGCTATTTTCTCTGTCCAGGCCAACTCCTCAAAGTTTTCCTTCAGTGGCAAGCCAAGACGTTGGATGTCTGGAGGGGACTGGCTCTCCTGCTTCATGGGGCTGGGAATCGTCACACTCACGGGGGACCTCTCATCCCCCACGCTCTTCATGGGGGTTTGTCGGGGTTCGTGTCCCCCCTGTGACCTGGGGTCAGGGGTCATGTTGTCCCTGGAAGCCACGCTCTGCAGGCCGGACACAGAGTCACCAGACCGGGTGGACATGTCATCCGGAGAGGTCATGGAGCAGGATGAGGCCGTGTCCAGGCCCAAGTGTGTGCTGTTGGGGGCCTGAGCTGGGCTCCTGCCCTGGCCGCAGTAGTAGTACCCCCTCTCCAGCTGCTCGTCAGAACTACTGGAGTACCCCCCCTCCTGCATCTCCATGGGGACGAGCTGGTGCTGGTTGGTGCTGTAGGGGTCCTGCATGGGACCCCCACCATGCTGACCCTCGGGGCCTCCTGGCACTCCTTTGTAAACCTCTTCCTTCTTGGAGGAGCTGCCTCCACTGCTCCCAATGCTGCGCTTGGCCCCCTTCTTGTTGGCAACCATGGCCTCGGAGAGTAGCAGCTGCTGCACATTGTTGGAGATGTTCTCCACCTGAGAGGTGAGGGCATTCAGGCTCCACAGGCTGGGGTTGGCAAGCAGCTTCTCAGAGAAGCGCTCCTTCATGGAAACCCCCTGTGTGTAGCTGTGCTGCGGGGTTGGGTGGGCCACATTGGGGGACGAGGACGGGTGGGAGCGCGGCGGCATCAGCAAGCCCTGGTCCTGCAGACCCGCTGAGGAAGAGGAGGACGAAGAAGCCGCCCCTGGGGTCATTGGTGGCTGGCTGTACTGGAAGCTCTCTGGATTGGTCATCAAAGGGGAAGGGGTGGAGCTGTAGGAGGGCGAGCGGCCTACAGAGCGTGCAGGGGAGTGGCTGGAGGCGGGACTACATGTCTGGTAGTACTGCTCAGGGGATCTGACAGACAGCTCTGACAGACAGTAGTTCTGCTGGGGCTGGCTGAAGTGTTGGTATTTGGGGTGGGTCTCCTGGGGAGTGGGAATGCCTTGTAGTGGGGGCTGGGGCTCGTAGCCACCCCTGGAGGGAGTCTGTTGGTAGCTGTAACTGTTCTGGGGTGGCGGGCGGTATCCCCCCTGCTTCAGACCACTGTGGCTGCCCATCTGCCTAGTGTACTGGGAGCTGGGCGGCATACTATATCCCTTGTAACAGTGGGGCATTGGGCTGCACTTCTCCATGTAGGAGGAGGAGGATGGCGAGGGGGACGGGGGATGTTGGGGGTAGTGGAGGTGGCTCTGGGGGTACATCAACGGGGACTGGCCTGGGTTTGCGGGATGGGGCTGGTGGTGTGTGCTGGTGTAGACCGGAGCAGAGGCCTGGTGGGGCTGGTGACACTGGCTCTGGGAGTGAGCCAGCATGTTCTGGTCCAGATACTGGGAGGACCCAGGGGGACCTGGCTCCATCCTGCCTACCATCTCCTGCTCGTACTGAGCTATCTGAGCTGGGTCGTCCCACTTAGACTGCTGGAGGTGGCCCTCACTCATATACTGGGCCGGGTATCCCCCCGGGCCCATGTGATTGCTGTAGCCGCCCGCCTGCATATGCTGGGGAGTGGGAGGAGGTCCTTGGCTCCCCCCACTGTAAGCCTTCTTATCATGAGGCGTCGAACCTCCTCCACCACCCACACCACCACCCACACCACCTCCATTACCCTGGGGGTATCCAGGGTATGCCTGCTGGCTATAACAGTCCTTAGGTCCAGGTATGGGTCCGCTTGCTGGTCCAGGTCCGGCCCCTGGTCCCGCTGGAGGCATCCCTGTAGCGGTGGCCAGCGCGTGCGCCTCGTAGACCTGCCTGGTCTGTCCGTGGTGGGGGTGTTGTCGGTAACTCTCCAGGCGTGATAATTCATGGTGCTCCTGCTGGTAGCAGGGCTGGTTGCCATGGAAACCGCTCCTCTCTCTGCTGAACGACTGCATGGCTCCAGCTATAGGAGGGGCGGGGGGAGGGAGGGGGTCGGGGGTGGGGGTATTCTGACAGAGAGAGAGAGAGAGAGAGAGAGAGAGAGAGAGATGAGAGAAGGAGTGGAGAGGGAGATGGGGAAAGAGGGGGAGGGATAGAAAAACAGAAGAGAGAAGGAGGGGGTGTTAGTATCACAGAGCCAGGACATTACATCTCTACCTTCACGTCTCTAACCCCAACATCCTTTATCTCACCAGGAAAGATCAGAGACACAACAACAAAGTCTTGCCTTTCTGAGATCAATTGACTTAATATCATGTTCAAATAAAAGAAATGCTCGATTTGAATTCACAAGTAATGTTACTGTACACACCTGTACACAGCTGCACTGGAAATACATTCAAATGATTCATTTTCCCTTGACAGATTCTAAGCAACGGACATATCTTCTGGGCAAGATAAGATGGAGTCTGGACTCTGGTCAGGGAACAGTGAACAAGCTAGAATACAGCGGCCATTTCAACCATCTCAAGATGGAGGGAACTAGCCCGTTGTTTGGCGGAGCTAGCCCGTTGTTGGCGGAGCTAGCCCGTTGTTGGCGGAGCTGGGATTGTCAGGTCATGCAGGAGGCAGTGTGAGTCAGACATGTCTGTTAATGTGAGCTGCCATCCAAACCAAGCCCGCCACGCAAGGACACGACCTCTGGAGGGGATACCAGAATAGACGGGACACAAGAAAACACATAACCAGATAATTTGTGTGATGAATAGGTGAGGTGTTAAGAGATAACGGTCGATTGAGATGTTCTGTGACCGAATCCCGTCAATGTCATTCTGCATGAAAAATCTAATGGGAATTTTCACTGTGTTTTTGTGAGGCTATTGTTACTCAATATTTACTTGTAATATGCAAGCACATGTTTCAGTATCACATTACAGCCATTAGCTCTCTCTCTCTCTCTCTCTCTCTCTCTCTCTCTCTCTCTCTCTCTCTCTCTCTCTCTCACTCTCTCTCGCTCTCCCTCTCTCTCTCTCTCTCCCTCTCACTCTCTCTCCCTCTCGCTCTCTCGCTCTCTCTCTCTCTCTCTCTCTCTCTCGCTCTCTCGCTCTCTCGCTCTCTCTCTCTCTCTCTCTCTCTCTCTCTCTCTCTCGCTCTCTCTCCCTCTCGCTCTCTCTCTCTCTCTCTCTCTCTCTCTCTCTCTCTCTCTCCCTCTCTCTCTCTCTCTCTCTCTCTCTCAATTAAATTCAAAGGGGCTTTACTGGCATGGAAACATGTTTACAAAAAGTGAGAAAACACAGAACAACATCCACAAAAAACAATTTGAATTTAATAGTAAATATTGCGCTTGAATTTTTTTTTTAAAGATAAAGACGTTTCAAGTGTTTTATCGTCAGTTATGTACAGTGTTTTAGCAATGCAATATTTACAACGTTGTTTGTGTTCCACTGGTTGCCCTTTCCTCGTGGCAACGGGCCACACATCTTGCTGCTGTGATGCCACACTGCAGTATTTCACCTAACCGATGTGGGAGTTCGTCAATGTTTGATTTGGTAATCAAATTATTTGTGGGTCTGTGGGAAATATGTGTCTCTAATATGGTCATACATTTGGCAGTAGGTTAGAAAGTGCAGCTCAGTTACCACCTAATGTTGTGGGCAGTGGGCACATAGCTTGTCTCACTCTCTCTCAAAGGAATGGGCATACGACATGAACAGACAACACAGGAGCAGCATACAACGCTCTTCCATTGCAGTAGCACATCTCTAGCAGCTCAACCTAGTCCTCATCCTCTCCTCTCTGTCCCTCCTCCTCCTCTTCTCCAAGCTTCTCTAAGGGGAGGTGTGTGTGTTCCACACAGAGGAGGGAGGGGGTGAGGAGGGGGAAGGAGCTCTATAAAGGGAACAGAGTCACCTGGAGACAGTGCAGTGTGTCGGGCTGTTCCAGCTCTGTACCTTGTGCTCAGCCTCCCGCCCCAGGGACAGTGGTGTGTCCCACCAGACAGACAACAGTATTATTCATCTCTGCACCGCAACTGTCTGTGTAGTGTGTGTGTGTGTGTGTGTGTGTGTGTGTGTGTGTGTGTGTTTGTGTGAATGTTCATCCATGTGTGTGCGTGTGCGTGTGCGTGTGTGCGTGTGTGTGTTTGTGTGAACGTTCATCCATGTGTGTGTGTGTGTGTGTGTGTGTTTGTGTGAATGTTCATCCATGTGCGTGTGTGCGTGTGTGTGTTTGTGTGAACGTTCATCCATGTGTGTGTGTGTGTGTGTTTGTGTGAATGTTGATCCATGTGTGTGTGTGTGTGTGTTTGTGTGAATGTTCATCCATGTGTGTGTGTTTGTGCAGCTCTGAGCTCATCAAACGGAGGCACAGTTTCCTGGGAGACTACCCACACGGTCTCCCCCATCCCCTATAACTAGCTGTGTGTGTGAGGACAAGGAGGTCTACTCAGGCGCTCACAATTTAGTGGTGTAAGATCTGTCACTGTAGCACAATGTAACACAATGACACACAGACAGCTTCCTTTGTGTGTGTTTTGAAGCTGCGTTTGGATAATAGCGTTGTCAGTCTCCAGCACCACAGACTAGACCGTGGTAATAATTGGCCTGATCGTGTAGCAGCTAGGCGCTGTACTGTTGATGATGGTTTTGGTGTTCAATTCACCCCCCCTCTGTCTCTGGTTCACTGTTTTCTGTCTCTATCTTTTGCTCTCTTTCTCCTCCCTCTCTCTCTCTCTTTCTCTCTCTCGCTCTCTCTTTACTTCTCTTGTCCCGAATCCTTAAATTCAAAACACTCGCTCTGCAGGAACATAATTCGACACATAAAGCCATGCTCTCTCTGGCAACACACATGGTTAGTACAGGCAGCAGGGGAGGATATGCAAAGCTGCTGAAAGCCTCAGTGTCTGGTGTCATTGGTTACGCTCAGGATCTGTAACAGGAAGATGCTACAGCAGAGCAGCAGGAGACGGCTGCCTCTTCTCTTCCTCTGTCTGTCTGTCTGTCTGTCTGTCTGTCTGTCTGTCTGTCTGTCTGTCTGTCTGTCTGTCTGTCTGTCTGTCTGTCTGTCTGTCTGTCTGTCTGTCTGTCTGTCTGTCTGTCTGTCTGTCTGTCTGTCTGTCTGTCTGTCTGTCTGTCTGTCTGTCCTGTCTGTCTGTCCTGTCTGTCTGTCTGTCTGTCTGTCAGTCTCTCAGTCTCTCTGTCTCTCTCCTCTTGCCCTCCCTCCCTCCCTCCCTCCCTCCCTCCCTCCCTCCCTCCCTCCCTCCCTCCCTCCCTCCCTCCCTCCCTCCCTCCCTCCCTCCCTCCCTCCCTCCCTCCCTCCCTCCCTCCCTCCCTCCCTCCCTCCCTCCCTGTCTGCCTGTCTGCCTGTCTGCCTGTCTGCCTGTCTGCCTGCCCTGCCTGCCTGTCTGCCTGTCTGCCTGTCTGTCTCTCAGTTGCTCCTCTCCCGGTCTCTCTGTCTCTGTCTCTCTGCCTCTCTCTCTAGCTCGCTCTCCCTGTCTGTCTGTCTGCCTGCCTGCCTGTCTGTCTCTCAGTCGCTCTCCTCCCGGTCTCTCTGTCTCTGTCTCTCTGTCTCTCTCTCTCTCTAGCTCGCTCTCCCTGTCTGTCTGCCTGCTGCCTGTCTGTCTGTCTGTCTGTCCTGTCTGTCTGTCTGTCTGTCTGTCTGTTTGTCTCAACTAAATTTTTCAATTTTCATTTAAGGACTTTATTGGCATGGGAAACATATGTTAATATTGCCAAAGCAAGTGAAGTAGAAAATAAACAAAAGGGAAATAAACAACAAAAATGACCAGTAAACATTACACTCACAAACATTCCAGAAGAATGTCAAATGTCATATTATGGCTACATAGACTACATACAGTGTTCTAACAATGTGCAAATAGTTAAAGTACAAAAGGGAAAATAAATAAACATAAATATGCGTTGTATTTACAATGGTGTTTGTTCTTCGCTGGTTGCCCTTTTCTTGTGGCAAAAGGTCACAAGTCTTGCTGCTGTGATGGCACACCGTGGTATTTCACCCAATAGATACAGTGGGCAAAAAAGTATTTAGTCAGCCACCAATTGTGCAAGTTCTCCCATTTAAAAAGATGAGAGAGAGGCCTGTAATTTTCATCATAGGTACACATCAACTATGACAGACAAAATGAGAAGAAAAAAAATCCAGAAAATCACATTGTAGGGATTTTTAATGAATTTATTTGCAAATGATGGTGGAAAATAAGTATTTGGTCAATAACAAAAGTTTATCTCAATACTTTGTTATGTACCCTTTGTTGGCAATGACAGAGGTCAAACGTTTTCTGTAAGTCTTCACAAGGTTTTCACACACTGTTGCTGGTATTTTGGCCCATTCCTCCATGCAGATCTCCTCTAGAGCAGTGATGTTTTGGGTCTGTTGCTGGACAACACGGACTTTCAATTCCCTCCAAAGATTTTCTATGGGGTTGAGATCTGGAGACTGGCTAGGCCACTCCAGGACCTTGAAATGCTTCTTACGAAGCCACTTCTTCGTTGCCCGGGTGGTGTGTTTGGGATCATTGTCATGCTGAAAGACCCAGCCACGTTTCATCTTCAATGCCCTTGCTGATGGAAGGAGGTTTTCACTCAAAATCTCACGATACATGGCCCCATTCATTCTTTCCTTTACACGGATCAGTCGTCCTGGTCCCTTTGCAGAAAAACAGCCCCAAAGCATGATGTTTCCACCCCCATGCTTCACAGTAGGTTTGGATGCAACTCAGCATTCTTTGTCCTCCAAACACAATGAGTTGAGTTTTTACCAAAAAGTTATATTTTGGTTTCATCTGACCACATGACATTCTCCCAATCTTCTTCTGGATCATCCAAATGCTCTCTAGCAAACTTCAGACGGGCCTGGACATGTACTGGCTTAAGCAGGGGGACACGTCTGGCACTGCAGGATTTGAGTCCCTGGCGTCGTAGTGTGTTACTGATGGTAGGCTTTGTTACTTTGGTCCCAGCTCTCTGCAGGTCATTCACTAGGTCCCGCCGTGGGGTTCTGGGATTTTTGCTCACCGTTCTTGTGATCATTTTGACAGCACGGGGTGAGATCTTGCATGGAGCCCCAGATCGAGGGAGATTATCAGTGGTCTTGTATGTCTTCCATTTCCTAATAATTGCTCCCACAGTTGATTTCTTCAAACCAAGCTGCTTACCTATTGCAGATTCAGTCTTCCCAGCCTGGTGCAGGTCTACAATGTTGTTTCTGGTGTCCTTTGACAGCTCTTTGGTCTTGGCCATAGTGGAGTTTGCAGTGTGACTGTTTGAGGTTGTGGACAGGTGTCTGTTATACTGATAACAAGTTCAAACAGATGACATTAATACAGGTAGGAGGACAGAGGAGCCTCTTAAAGAAGAAGTTACAGGTCTGTGAGAGCCAGAAATCTTGCTTGTTTGTAGGTGACCAAATATATATTTTCCACCATAATTTGCAAATAAATTCATTAAAAATCCTACATTGTGATTTTCAGGATTTTTTTTTAGCTCATTTTGTCTGTCATAGTTGAAGTGTACCTATGATGAAAATTACAGGCCTCTCTCATCTTTTTAAGTGGGAGAACTTGCACAAGTGGTGGCTGACAAAATACATTTTTGCCCCACTGTATGGGAGTTTATCAAAATTGGGATTGTTTTCTAATTATTTGTGGATCTGTGTAATCTGAGAGAAATATGTGTCTCTAATATGATCATATTATTGGCAGGAGGTTAGGAAGTACAGCTCAGTTTCCACCTCATTTTGTGGGCAGTGTGGACATAGCCTGTCTTCTCTTGAGAGCCAGGTCTACCTTTGGAGGCCTTTCTCAATAGCAAGGCTATGCTCACTGAATTTATACATCGTAAAAGCTTTCCTTAAGTTTGGGTCAGTCACAGTTGTCAGGTATTCTGCCACTGTGTACTCTCAGGGCCAAAAAGCATTCTAGTTTGCTCAGTTTTTTTGTTAATAAGGATTCGCCCCTTTAAAAATAATGTTAGCCTAAAATGACATACCCAAATCTAACTGCCTGTAGCTCAGGCCCTGATGCAAGGATATGCATATTCTCGGTACCATTTGAAAGGAAACACTTTGAAGTTGGTTGAAATGTGAAAGGAATGTAGGAGAATATAACACAATAGATCTGGTAAAAGATAATACAAACAAAAAAACAACCGTTCCTTTGTATTTTTTTGTACCATCATCTTTGACATTTAAGAGAAAGGCCATAATATATTATTCCAGCCCAGGTGCAATTTTGATTGTGGCCACTAGATGGCAGCAGTCTATGTTCAAAGTTTTAGACTGATCCAATGAACCATTGTATTTCTGTTCAACATTTTGCGTCAAGACTGCCCAATTGTGCCTAATTTGTTTATTAATAACTTTTCATGTTCAAAATTGTGCACTCTCCTCAAATAATAGCATTGTATTCTTTCACTGTAATAGCTACTGTAAATTGGACAGTGCATTT